>NC_091950.1:292935372-293017872 GCF_031021105.1 Erythrolamprus reginae | reverse complement strand
ATAGGGCATGGACAGCCTAGAAAAAAGAAGATCTAGAGGGGACATGATAGCAGTTTACAGATACTTGAGGGGTTGCCACGGTGAGGAGGGGGTCTCTTTATTCCCCAGGGCACCAGAGGGCCGGACGAGGAACAATGGTTGGAAGCTGACCAAGGAGAGATTCAACCTGGAAATAAGGAAGAACTTCCTGACGGTCAGAGCGATCAACCAATGGAACTGCCTGCCAGGGGAGGTGGTGAACTCCCCAACTCTGGACACCTTCAAGAGGAGATTGGACTTCCATTTGGCTGGGGTGCTGTAGGGTTTCCTGCTCAGGCAGGGGGTTGGACTCGATGACCTAACGGTCCCTTTCAACTCTATTAATAAAAAATAAAAAATAAAAATAAAAAAAATAAACTTCTGCTTATTGTAGGATTCCACATAAGAGTCATTATGCTTCTGATGAGTGCAATCAATTACATTACAATTTTCATCAATTACATTACAATTTTCACATAATATATAGTTCATAACACAATATCAGTCCAGCCACTTTAATCCTGCTGGTTAGTGTGCTCCAGGTTCTTTTGATTAAAGGATGTCATCTATCTTGACCCCAGAAGTTCACTTTCTCTGTAGAATAATATTCCCCCAATATCCAGATGTTCAGAAGAATGGTGAAGACATAACAGTGAGAAAAACTCCTTGCTTCATTCTATTTGGTCTGTCGTGCTTGCCATCTTTTATCTATTATCAATTTTATTGTAATTTCTTTGATTAAACAGTAAACTGCACAGGGTCATTGTGAGTTGACATGTATGCAAGCTAAATATATTTCATTTTGCAAATGCAACAGAAGAACTGGAACAAAGGTGCAAACTTTCTGATCAAACTGGATCTGAGCAAGTTCAGTTTTTTACTTTAAAACTGAGTGCTTGGGACCTTTTCCCCCCAGTCCCAACAATGATCTGCAAAGGCATTGATTCAATTTAATTTCTCCAATAGAAAATTCTCTCAAAATATTTTGTGGCTCCAAGTTCCTTGTCTCATGTCTGAAAAGTCAGGATCCTCCTTCATTCTCAGGATTTGTCCATTACATCCCATCTACCACCATTCCTATTAAGAGACCCCAGAATGTTTACCGGATCTCAAACAGGCCTTTAAATATTTATATTAAAACTTTGCTTTATTTGCTTAATCAGAAAAAAATATGATTTTCTTGCCTTCTAATTTTGACAGTACTCATTTATTTATGTGTTTGCTAGATTTACACCCTATCTTTTGCTTAGGACTCAAGGTGGCATGAAAAGGAAATCCTTCTTCCACTCTCTTTATGGTCACAACCTTGGGAGATAGGTTAAGCTGAGAAAAAATGACTGTCCCAACATAACTCAATAAGTCATGTGGCTGTAAGCATGTCTCCCTGCTGCTAGTCCAATATTCCAACCACCTCACTGATTCTCATTACCAAGATTTATTTATTTATTAGGTTTGTATGCTAGAATAAAGAATACAAAATAAAAAGATTCTCTGAAAATCATGAGGTTTGTAAGGAAGGAAAACCATTGGTTCATTTTAGGACCAAAAATAATTTTTAAAAAATCAACGTCTGCCTAGATTATATTCAAAATATGAATAAAAAGTATTGCGTGGCTTTGATTAATCAGTTATTAATTAATCAGGCAATGCACTTTGTCTAGAGTTGTTACTTACATTGGGCTCCATAGAATTCTGTATGAAAGCTTAATCACACTTAGATCCTTCTAGTTTTGAATGCAACTAATTAAATCCACTAGATTTTGCGCAAATAATTGAAGCCAGATCCAAATCAATGTGATATTTTGCATCTTTCATTTTTTTAAAAAGGATAAAAAAGAGAACATAAGTAATTATAATTATATATTCAAGAGTAAAGAGATAATCGGACCATAGTTACAGCAGGCGTCATCTCACATTTGTATTATTGTAATGAACTCTACTTGGGTCTGTCTTTGAAGTTGCAGTTGGTATAACTTGCAGGGGCCAACTTGCTGACAAATGGGGAACATTTTGGTGGAATAACCTAAGCTGCAGAAGCACTACATTAGCTTCCATCTTTTAAATACAATACCTAAGTCTTCATATTGTGCTAAAGAGTCCTAAGTAGCAAAACCAAGAGGTTTACTAAGCTTCTTCTAGGTTGCCGTAGATATGGATCAAATAAGATATTGTAGCTTGCTGTCACTTATAGGTGGCACATAGGTGGCATATGGAGCCATTTCTGCTGGCATGCCAGCCATTACCCTAACTCAGCTCCAGTGCACATGTGCGCACCAGCCAGCTGATTTTCAGCTTGCACAAAGGCTCTGGGAGGGTGTTTTTGGCCTTCAGAGGGCCTCCAGAGGGCTGGGAAGACTGTTTTCACCTTCCACAACCTCCAAGAAAACCTCTAGAACCTGGAGAAGATGAAAAATGGGCCTACCAGGCCTACCCGAAGTCAAGAAATAAGGAGTGGGGGATCATACATGCATGAAAGAGGGCAGAGGGGCAGGGGAACATTAAATTATGGGTGTGGGCATTCACACATGTGCAGTATCAACAGTAGAGACCTTCAAATTTCTAGGTTCTATCATATCTCAAGACCTAAAATGGTCACCTAACATCAAAAACATCATCAAAAAAGCACAACAAAGAATGTTCTGTCTGCGCCAGCTCAGGAAGCTTAAACTGCCCGAGGAGCTGCTGATACAGTTCTACAGAGGAATCATTGAGTCTGTCATCTGCACCTCTATAACTGTCTGGTTTGGTGCTGCAACCCAGCAGGACCGACACAGACTTCAGAGGATAATCAGAACTACAGAAACCTGCCTTCCATTGAGGACCTGTATACTGCACAAGTCAAAAAGAGGGCGGGGAAAATATTTACTGACCCCTCACATCCTGGACACAAATTGTTTCAACTCCTACCCTCAAAACGTCGCTACAGAGCACTGCACACCAAGACAACTAGACACAAGAACAGTTTTTTTCCGAACGCCATCACTCTACTAAACAAATAATTCCCTCAACACTGTCAGACTTTCTAGTAAATCTGCACTTCTATTCTACTAGTTTTTCTCATCATTCCTTTCACCCATTTCCTCCCATGTTGACTGTATGACTATAACTTGTTGCTTATATCCTAAGATTTTTATTAATATTGCTTCTTCATTGCTTATTTGACCCCTATGACAATCATTAAGTGTTGTACCACATGATTCTTGACAAATGTATATTTTATTTTATGTACACTGAGAGCATATGCACCAAGACAAATTCCTTTTGTGTCCAATCACACTTGGCCAATAAAAAATTCCATTCTATTTTATTCTATTCTAGATGTGTGCACATGCTTTTGGCACCTGAGGGAAAAAAGGGTCACCATCACTGGCCTCTGTGAACTAGCATGGTAATATGACTAAAATATTGGACAAGTGCTTGTGATTGTGAGCTAAAGTTCTTCCTCAGCCATATCATTTACTGGGTGATCATTAACCAATCAGCCTTTTCATTCTTATCCTGTCTCACAGAAAAGTTGCAGGGGATAAGGGGTAGATAAACAAATATGTTCATTTCCATCTTTTGGAAAAGCTGACAAGGAAATATAATAATTAAAGAATAAGAAACAGGAAAGATGGAAACCTGCTTTGTGATCCAGGAAAAGTACTGACTTCCCCTCTTACCCCAGCCTCATTAATACACTTTAATTCTTTGGTTACTGCTAAAATGCAATGGAGACTTGGGGAAATTTCAGCGGTTGAGGAAAATTCAGTGAGAAAAACTAACCCGAAGCTTTGTAGAAGGCCATAAAAGTTTGCATGTGCAAGTGGAAGCAACGGTAGCTTTTTCAAGCGGCTCGAACACACCTGGTGCTTCCAATGAGAGGCGGACACTCAAAGAAAATTAAAGCTTCAAATGAGCTGCTTCCACCTAACAAGCTGTAATTTCTCTCCTTGAAAAGAAGGGAGGGAGAGGTCAGATAGGAGAATCGCCATGGCAGTTCGTTTGCTCTGCCCGAGAGGAGTAGCTCAAGATGATCTACTGAGTGCCACAAGACAAAAACATTATTACCTATAATTACTGTCTACCAGTATCCACGGATTGATAACAAGCTTTTTCTGCCAGTCTGATCTGGCTTTTATTAGGAGAGATGATTACATTAATTAACAAATCAACGTTATCCATATCACACTGGGTTATTGACCTCCAAAACAATGACAGGCAGCTTGTTAAATATAACTAGATGACAACCAAAGATTATCACATCCCGGGATTAATAACAGGAGAAAATAAAAGGGATCAGTGTAGCATATTATTTCTTTGGAAGTTAATAAATATAATTCTCTTCTGGCAGATTTCCATTTCTCCTTCCACTTCCCACCCACCCACTCCACCCCCAATATTTTGACGGAGGGAAAGAGGGAGGGGGAGACAATATTCTATGAATAAATAAACAAAAACCAACCATATTTCTCTAAGAGTCTCACAAAATGTCATTCAAATGCCTAATCTAATACTAGTTTGGGGGAAAAAAGGTTTTAAAAGACCCTTCATTAAACTGGGTATAATTAAGCAAAGGAGAAAATAAATTTAAAAAGGAAACACTTCCAACCCTGTTCATTTGAACTCTTTAGGCCTTCTCGAGTCTTTTAAAATCATTTGTGTGATCATTTCTTTTCTCCTGCAAATTTCAAATGCTGAGAAGGGGCAGGGAACATCGTGAACATATATTATGACTAGAGCAAGTAATGTATACGTTAATATACCTAATGGAGTCAATTAAAACAAATTTCAGAAATGGGAGAGGGGGCAATCCCGTTTCAGAGTTTCTCAACCTTGAGAACTTTAAGATGTGTGGACTTCAACTCCCAGAAATGCACAGTTGGAAAATTGCGCAGGGGTCAGAATATGGCCTGGGCGCTTTCTCCAGTCTGGGCATCAGCGATCTCGCAGGGTATTGTGAGATCGCCATTGCTGGCTTCATGCCTCCATGCGCAGCCTTTCGCAGCCAGGGGGCGTGCTGGGCAAGCCCTATAAATAGGACTGTGCCATAGTAATTCCTCCTTTTGCCCCTGGCTGCCAAAGAAGCAGACAACCGCCCACCCTCCCTATCTTACAGTGTGCCTCAAAGGAATCGTCCACAGGGTCCGAATAGAATTTTTTTGTGGTCTCAGCGCTTTAGTTGCGACCATTTTTTTTGCCTATTCCACATTGAGGAGTGAGGATGGACTGGTTAGGAGTTGTGTCACATTTAGTCACAATTGGATAATTGGCCTTCCCTTTGGTCACTGGGGTTGGCAGGTTAGGGGCGGAAATGGCAGTGGTAGCAACTGCGTGTTCTCCTTCAGGGCATCTTTTGAAAGATGATGGGCAGCCTCTCGCCAGGAACTCAAGGTATTGCACGACTTGAGCAATTGGAGAGGGGGTGCCCTTGGGACTCACCTAACCCAATAACCAGAAGGGGATTGGACAGTGAGCCGTCTTCTGGAAGTTGAAGTCCACATGTCTTACAGTTGCCAAGTTTGACAAACACTGCCCTACTTTAACAGCTTCACCAAAAATGTGCAGGAAAGCTTGTTCATTGAGCTTGTGTAAAGTCATGATAAATAACAGAAAAATGCATAAAACAATATCAATTCCTATTAACAGGGTTTCTAATTTGAGGAGTGGGTGGAATTTATTACAACATAATTTTTCCTTCATTCCGCTCAATGTCTTAGGCTGTGATTCTCATGAATCCAGCTTGTTTCTGGTACTGTTAATTTGATTGCTTTCCACCTTCAATAATATCCAAAAAAATATGTTTGAATTTAGTCTTAATGTATAAAATATGATGGTTTGTGGGTTAAAGTATTAGATTAAGATGACCAGGTTCCAGCCCATGTTTAGGAACAAAAATACACAGGGAATTTTAGGATAAAATATGTGTCAAAGATATCTGACATAATTGGTGTCAAGGTTTTTTCCTGCCTGAGAGAGACAATCACTATGTAAATCTCAGTAAACTAATCTGGGTGTGGTATAATCTAAGCATGTGCAAGAATGAAGAGGGAGAAGGGCAGAGTTTAGCCTGAGTCCCCCCCCCATTGCTCTTGATGTTTCTGATGGAGGAGGGTGTCTGTTGTAAGTGTGGTACTGTAATCTTTATTTGTGCATCTATAAAGTTGGTTCTAAATCTCAGCCACATGCAGCCACTTGTTTCTCAAGCTTCTGAAATTAATGTGTGCTCTGACAATTGGGATTGTTGCTATGGTGAAAATTAAGGACATAGAATTAAGAATACTGCCCTTTGCTGCAGAAGAGTTTAAATCAATCATCAATTGTTGTGACCAAATCTATAGGATCATCTAGTCAGGAGACAGTGGAACAATTGAAGGACAGTGCCATCAGACATGGGGGAACTGAGATATTCTTTCCCCCTAGGCCTCTACAATTTATGCATGGTATGTTTGTATGTATGCTTGGGATTTAATGTACTATTTTTGTTTCTGGCATATTTTGAATTTCTTGCTTTAAACATGATGACTTGCATTGCCCTTATTGCAAAAGGAATGTCTATTCTAGATGTTCTGAATCAGAGGTGGGTTGCCCCCCAGTTCACACCGGTTCTATAGAACCAGTAGTGGGAATTTCCGTCCGCTCGGTGAACCAGGAGCAATTGCTCCTGAACCAGCTCTAATGGTGGTGCCATAGGCACCGCTATCTTGTTTTTGGCTTCTGGCCATGTGTAGAAGGGGTTTTCTGATGCGTGCATACCCACATGGTGTTGGAAGAAGAGAACTGGTGACAAAGTTAGAACCCACCCCTGCTCTGAATGATAGTTTAATTCAGTGATTTTCAATCTTTTTTGAGCCGCGGCACATTTTTTACATTTACAAAATCCTGGGGCACACCACCAACCAAAATGACACCCTAAGACACTCTCCTCTCTTTTTCCATCCCTGTCTCCTCCCCCCCTTGTGTGTGTGTGTGTATATACACACTCTTGAACCATTTCCAAAAACAGGTGAGGGCTGGGGGGTTTTTCTCTCTTGTTCTTTGGGTGCTTTTTATCATATGCTTTAAATCAAGAGTCACTTCTCTCTCTCTTTTTTTCTCTCTCTTGCCTCTCATTCTCTGTCTCAATCATTTTCTCATTTCTCTTTTTTCCTCCCCTTTTTGCTCATTTCTCTCTCTCTCTCCCTTCCTCTCCTTTTCTCTCTCTCTCTCTCTCTTGCTTTCTTTCTCTCTCACTCTTGTGTTCTCTTTCTCTTTTCTTTCTCTCTCTTGCTTTCTCTCTCTCTTTCTCTCTCGCTCACTCTCTCTTTCTCTCTCAGCAAAAAGTTGCGAGACTGGAACCCGAGCTTCCTTCTTCACGGCACACCTGACCATGTCTCGCGGCACACTAGTGTGCCACGGCACACTGGTTGAAAAACACTGGTTTAATTAAATGGAAGGTCACATTGGTTTGAACAAGATTCATAGTGCCATATCATCTGTTTCTGGTAATATCAGAAAAATTAAAATTCATGACTATATAATGCTTTAATTGTATAAAGCACTTTTTTTTCCAAGACATTCAGTATTTTTTTTAGGATATTTATTTCACAACAAACTTCTGGGATTTTCTACTACAATACCACAATTTACTTTATGAAACTGTTGAGAAAATTGTAAATAGAAAATCATTAGAGTTACCAAAGAGAAAAATATTAAGGAGAGCTGTCTTCATATACAGTTGTTTGACATTTCTCTCCCCCCTTGCAAAAACTATATTCGATTCATTTCAGAACTGAATTTACAGTAATTCACTACAATATGATTTTTGCTGCCAAGGAGTCCCAAGAAAGATGTGAATAGGATCCTGTCTAGCTACAAGTGTAAAAAGGCCTCTAGCGTAATTCCTGTTATCTCTTCACATAACTGCCTTTTAAAGCTTTATATATGTATCTGAGATTGCTGCATCTCTCCTACCACTATGCTAACCAACAATCTGCTTATTTTTAATGCTTTATTTATTGTATTTAATACATTAAAAAACATATATTTACAGATCATTTCCTGTTTTTTATATACAATTGTGATTTGTCTTTACTTCAATAAAAATGAAAAGAGAAAAGAAAAATGGGAAACTTACTTCAATCCAAAGAAAAGCCCCAATCTTCTTATGCTAACTACACAGCCCAGAGTATTTATGGCAATTTAAATACCTTTTCCTAGGTATTCACTACTGCTACCCAGTGTTCTCAGAACGTTTGAATAGACTGGAATGCAGCTGAATATGGTTTGTGGGTTCAAGGATTGCAGATCAGCTTCTAAGCTCCTAGAAGTGCTGCAAATGATCATCTGATAACACATTACCTAACTGGGATACAACCAAAATGTTAAGCTTGGCCTTTTTTTTTTTTTGCTTGTTTGCAATTGATTTTTGATGGTGCAATTAAAAATAGAAATCCTTCCAAAAATATCTATAGAGATTTTTAGTCATCCAGGTCATGGTTGTCCCAAAGGTGCTTTTTCAAGAGGCAACTGGACTTTCTGGTTTTTGTCTGAAGATGTTTCACTTCTCTTCAGCTCTGAAGAAACCTCTTGGATGAGAAGTGAAAGGTCTTCAAAGAAAAACTAGGGAGTCCAGTTGCCTCTTGAAAAAGCACCTTTGGGGGACTTCCAAAAATAAATTGCTCTCTTTCCTGCTCCAAGCTGCCCTAAACAAAAAGAAAACCCCCCAACCTAAATTGGATTTTTGTCTCCCAATTTCAGTCCTGTGATTTCAAGGTACTAAGAACTAGAGTGGGGTTCTGTGGTGGCCTGCACCTATGGATAGTTTATTCCTAAGCCTCTGCATATGTCCTTGGACACAGCTCCCAAAATTGGAGGCTGATGCTAAGCCTGTGCAGATATCAGACCAATCTTTCCCATATTTTTCAGTGCATCAAAAAGAAAGTCCTTTAGACTTTCCATGTTAAGCTCTCAAGAAGTTTGCATCACTGTTTTCTTGATGTTGAGCACTCTCATCATGCACATTGTTTTGCCTATTTCATCCGCATGTGTTTTTTTTAAAATGAACATGACACAATCCTAATCACATCAGTCAAAATAATTATAGCTGTTGAGGGCACTCCTCCCTTTTCATAAAGAAAGTAGTACTTTCTAGTAGAAGGTAGGTCAAAACTTTTCTGCAGTTTTGTTCAAGATGCATTCTATGTGTTTTGTCATTTACAATGATTTATTTTCTTTGATGAGGCTGGGAGATCCTTTCAAAGATTACAATTCACAGCAAGTAAAAGAAAACCTTGAATGAAAATTAAAATTTACTTTAAATTGCGTGGCAATTTAATGGTATTTTCAAGCTGTTCCCTTCACAACAGCATTCACAAGCTGGCTTAATATGCAGCTATTGTTTTAATATGATTTCAAGGGCCTCACTATCTTCAGGCTTGCTAATTAAATGTGTTATTGAAAACATGTGGCCCAAGTTCTTCAAAACTCCATCAGTCTCTGCTTCATCCTTGAAAAGAAGTCCTTGGAACAATGCCAGGACCTTAAATAGAAAACCACTGATTGCAAGCCAGGTAGTCAGTCATTTACCTGTATGCTTTATCTTAAAATGCTACATGTTCTCTTTTTCCCTCTCTTATATTCTGTTAAGAATGAATGTTTTCTGTGAAATCAATGGAAGGCATCAAATTATTTCAGCCTTTTCAAGATACAGAATGTTTTAATAGCCATTTTGGAAAGTTATTGGCCTTGATGTGGCCCACTTATGACAATCAGTTATAATTAATGGCTAACAAGTGAAGCAAATCAACTTTCCTTTTTGCTGATCAACTACTAAGGAATATAGTGCACTCCACAGAGCTGCTCGGATAGCAGCTAAACCAAATATCTCCAATTCACAGGAAATGAGCAAACTGGTTTATGACAATATAGATTTGAAATTAACTAGAATGTATTAAAGAAAATGGGTTCCAGGAGATGGCCACTACTATCAATTTGTTACAAGCCATGCACTTCCTTAACATGAACATTCATGAACTTCCCACAATTTTTTTTCAGAAACAATCTGGGCTTCTCTTATTGATCCCTTTTTGTTGTTACCCCACATTCTTGTGGTAGCAGCACATGGTTGCCAAAACCCATCAGTGATAAAGAAGCTGTTTTCTAAGTCCTAAAAGGCAGAAATCTGTCCTCTCCATTGAAATGGTATGTAAGGTTTAGAAGAAACCCACCCATACTTCTATCTCTTACAGTATTAGACAGCACAGTATCAACAGTAGCTTTAGATCTGTTCCACTTCTTTGCTAAACTATGAGGCGGAGAGGAGGAGCACGCACCTCCAATATACCCCGCGCAAGGCTGCTTCCCATACACTGGCTGCTGCGGCTGCTGCTACCTGCTGCCTCTTCCTTCCCATGCTGAAGGACTCCCCTCTCCTCTCGCTTGCTTTGTAGCCGGCACCTTTCCTCAGCTGCCCAGAGCGAAGGGAGCATTTCTATTCTCTGGGTGCTGGCACAGGTTTATTCCCTGTCCAAGTGCCCAGAGAAAGGAAAATGCTTCATTCGTTCTGGACTACCAAAGCCTCCTTAAACACCACCGAAAGGCTCCTCTGGCAGCCCAGATGGCCGTGATTAAAGGGGGAATTTCCTGGGAGATTTTTCCCGGCTCGGGTTCTTAAATAGAAAATGGTTCTTAAGAAGAGGCAAAAAAAATCTTAAACACCTGGTTCTTACCTAGATAAGTTCTTAAGTAGAGGCATTCTCAAGTAGAGGTACCAGTGTACTTCAGAGGGACAGTGCTCAATATGGGCCACCTATCCAGCATTTTCTTTTATTTTGGCCTCTCTCTCTTTTTGGCATCAACAAATGTTTAAACATCAACAAATTAATACACTTTATTAGAAATTCCTTTCATTTGGAGATGAATAAAAGTGTTCTTAAGAATGGAATGTGTTCACACTTAAAGAATTTGACTCTAGATGACTTTATGATCACATTCACGTCTTTCCTCTTTGCTACTGATCTCTTCCAGGATCTTTTTCTGATTTCCCAATTTAGCCTACGGAGTTTTGGGGTTTTTTGTAGCTCCCCAACTAAATAACAAATTAGGTTTGACCCTTTGCACACTGGGGAAAAAATGAAATATTTAATTCTTTGTTGTGCATAAATAAATGTCCCTTTGAGATTGAAAGTTTATTCTTGGTGGACAGGGCAAACATTCCGACAATGTCTAGATATCCAAACTGGATTACTGTATAGCTTATTTGTTGGCTTCTTTTTATAAGGAAAGATAATTTTATTCCAATTGTGACCAATAAATCTAAAATTGCTGATGAAACTAAAAAGGTATATTTGCACAGAGTATTAACATCCCAAGGAGTAAGGCAGTGGTACTGTGGTAGGTATTCTTTGCCAAGTTTGGGGATTTAAGAAATCATAATTTTCAGGAGTATATTTCCCATTTTATACAGGCAGTTTTCTGTTGATTTGACCCACATATATCTTTGTCTTGGACTGGTTGGAGATACTCAGAAAAAACTCAGCTGGTTTTCACAAGAATATGTTTGGTGGCTTGAAGAAGGGCTATGTGGCATGTCATAAAAACAGCTGCCTCTATCTTTTCCAACCAGCCAAGAATAAGCTGATGAGAACAAAGACTTGAATGAAAACACCTCGACTTTTTATGCTAGGACAAAAGATGGTCATTAAGCATACCAGGAAGGTTCTTTCATAGCTATAATTACTTATAAATTGGAGAGTTACAATTTTTTTTAAAAAAAACCCTCTTCATTTATTTAAAATGTTATTTTTGCCATCATTACATCCTGCATGTTAGTTTTCAGCTATGTTGTTAAAATAAATAAATAAGCTTTCTGTTTCAAATATTATTATAAATGTGCAAATATTGAAAGTTTCCTCGCAGAAATAGCCTTTTTGCTTGCAGGAAAAGAATGGGGTTTTTTTTTTCATTAGTACAACTTTTTTTCAGGAAATTTTTTTAAAAAACCATTTAAAAAATCAGAACACAAAATACAAACTTGGAGGAAACAAACTTGTAAATGATCCTGACTCTTTCAAAGACCTTGGAGTACTCATATCCAATGACTTAACTGCTAGAGCCAACTGTAACAACATTGCCAAAAAAGCACTAAGAGTTGTTAATCTAATCTTGCATAGCTTCTTCTCTGGCAATATTACACTGCTAACCCGAGGTTACAAAACATTTGTTAGACCAATTCTGGAATAGAGCTCACCTGTCTGGAACCCGCATTGCATATCAGACATGGCTTAGGACCATTTACAGACCGTCTCCTGCTGCATATCTCCCAGAGACCAATTAGATCACATAAAGTTGGCCTTATTTATTTATTTGTTTGTTTGTTTGTTTGTTTGTTTGTTTGTTTATTTGTTTATTTGTTTATTAAATTTGTATGCCGCCCCTCTCCGTAGACTCGGGGCGGCTCACAACAGTAATAGAAAAAACAATGTTCAATACAAATCTAATAATTAAAACTAAAAACCCATAATTTAAAAAACATGCACACAACATACCATATAGGCCTGGAGACGTTATCTCAGTCCCCCCATGCCTGATGGCAGAGGTGGGTTTTAAGGGGTTTACGAAAGGCCAGGAGGGTGGGGGCAGTTCTAATCTCAGGGGGGAGCTGGTTCCAGAGGGTCGGGGCCACCATAGAGAAGGCTCTTCCCCTGGGACCCGCCAAATGACATTGTTTAGTCGATGGGTCCCGGAGAAGGCCAACTTTGTAGGACCTAACCGGTCACTGGGATTCGTGCGGCAGAAGGCGGTCCCGGAGATATTCTGGTCCGATGCCATGAAGGCCTTCTCTGGGTTCCATCAACTAAGCAATGCAGGTTGGCAGGCCCGCAGGGGAGGACTTTCTCTGTGGCTGCCCCAGCCCTATGGAACCAACTACCCCCCGATGTCCATACTGCTCCGACCTTTCTGGCCTTCTGAAAGGCCGTGAAGGCCTGGCTTTGCAAGCAGGCCTGGGGGCCATGAATCTTTTCACGGCCAAATTATGCCTGATTTTGTATGTATGTGTGTTTGATTAGATAGTTCATTAGAGTTTTATAATGGAGTTTTACTGTTTTTAACTAATATTTGACTTTTTGTTATATTGCATTATATTATTTGTTGTTGTAAGATGCCCTGTGTCCCATTGGGATTGGGCTGCATAAGAAGTCAAATCCATTAAATTAAATTAATACAATCAAGAGAGTCCAGAAATATTTCACTCCTCCACTCGCAAAAAAATACCTTATTTCACCAGACTTGAAATATTGGGATTAGACAATTTACAACTACATCACCTCCGATTGGATCTAAACGTAGTTCATAAAATTATATGCCAAAATGTCCTTCCTGTTAATGACTACTTCACCTTCAATTGCAGTAATACACAAGCACATAATAGAGTCAAACTAAACAGCTCCAAACTCGACTGCAGGAAATACAACTTCAGCAATAGAGTGATCCATGCCTGGAATGCACTACCTGACTCTGTAGTTTCTTCCCCAAACCCGAAAAACGTTAACCTTAGAATGTCTACAGTTGTCCTTTCCCCATTTCTAAGAGGTCTGTAAGGGGCGTGCATAAGCGCACCACTGTGTCTACCGTCCCTGTCCTACTAACCTATTGTCCTCGTTCATCATTATTTTTTACTTATGTTATGTTTATACAAACTACTCCTATCCTATACATGTCTGACAAATAAAAATAAATAAATAAAATAAAAATAAAATAAAATTTTAAAAACCATAGCCCCAGATTACTCATCTCTGCTTCCCCATCCTCTCCAAGTCTCTTTTCTGACAATATAATAAGAAGAGATTGGATAACCATTTGTCTGAAATGGTATAGGGCCTATGACATAAGTGCCAGAGGTGGCAAACAGCGCCCTCTTTCATGGCATGTGAGCCATTGCCCCAGTTCAACTCTGCCATGCATGTGCTCACACCTCCTGCCAGCCAGTTGGTCTTTGGTTCTTTGCTACGCATGCCCAGGTGGCGGGGTGTGGAAAGGCATGTGCACATGTGCAGGCAGCGGAACATGCATACATGGGGTGTGGCATGTGCAGGGGGCACGCATGTATGCATGGGAGGGCAGGACAATGTGCAGGGGGTGCATGCATTGCATTTGTGGGGTTCAGGCACATTTTGGGCACTTGGTCTGGAAAAGTTTAGCCATCTCTGGTATAGGATCTTCTGCTTGGGCCGGAGTGGTGGACTCTCTAAGGCCACTTCCAAGTCTATTATTCCATTATTCTCATCTTGAATACAAGCAAAAGAGGAGTGGAGAATGTCACAGTAGTACCATCAGTAAGAACAATTCCAATTAACTTTTCTCAGAAAAGGATCTCATCGATACATTAAAAATTCTCTGTTTTTAGAATAATGAAATAGTGAGTTGTTAATAAAGAAATGTTACAATAAGTTGGGGCAAATCTGCTTTTATTTTTAAAAGATGTAATCACATAATCATGTAGTGTTTCAATGTGACTTATTTCAGGTACTCCATTTTTATCTCTCTGTTATTTTTCTTCATAAAAGATTTTCCTTTGTGTTACATCAAAAAAGACCTATAATCTATGGGTCAGAACATAAATTATTTGGTCACATGCCTTATACTGTCTTTTCTTTCTTCTTTGTTTTCTAGATATATTTTTCCTAGTAGGATTTTTAATTGTTAAAAAAAAAAAAAGAGGAAAGATACATTGGCTGAGATGTACCAGAGAAATTTTCATTGCTATAAATCAGTGTTTTTCAACCAGTGTGCCGTGGCACATTAGTGTGCCGCGAGACATGGTCAGGTGTGCCGCGAAGCTCAGAGAGAGAAAGAAAACAAGAGAGAGAAAGAAAGATTGAAAGAAAGAGCAAGAGAGAAAGAAAACAAGAGAGAAAGCAAGCAAGAGAGAGAAAGCAAGCAAGAGAGAAAGAGAACAAGAGAGAAAAAAGCAAGAGAGAGAGCAAGAAAGAGAGAGCAAGAAAGAAAGAAAGCAAGAGAGAGAGAGAAAGCAAGAGAGAGAGCAAGAATGAAAGAAAGCAAGAGAGAGAGAGAAAGCAAGAGAGAAAGAGAACAAGAGAGAAAGAAAGAGAGAGAGAAAGAGAGAGAGAGAAGGAGGGAGGGAAGGTGGGAGAGAGAAAGACATAGAGGGAGGTAGGGAGGGAGAGAGAAAGAGAGCAAAAAAGAAGAAAGGAAGAGAGAGAAAAAGAGGAAGGGAGAGAAAGAGGGAGAGAGAAATAGAGCGAAAGGGAGGAAGAGAGAGAATTTTTTTGTCCAAACTTTTTTTACCCCCCCCCCCTCAATGTGCCCCATGGTTTTGTAAATGTAAAAAATGTGCTGCGGCTCAAAAAGGTTGAAAATCACTGCTATAAATGACATATACTATTGATAACTACAGGAATCTAGGTTGTTTTCTTGGCTACAATGCAAAAGTGACTTGCTTTTTTAAAATTTTATTTTGGCTTCCCAGTCTACATTAACCAAATGTAATTGCTTTATTTTTAATTAATGTTTTATGCACAAATGCTTGGTAGTTAAAAGAAAAAGGAAGAGTCCGACGGGAATATAGAATCTATATGTTTGAGGCACAATCCATTCGATCAGTCTGGATTTTACACTAAGTATGGGCATAATGATATTGTATAACAATACCAGTCCTGCATTTAAGTGAGCCCTAGGAAAAGCAAAAGAGCCTGGACATAAGAAGCAAGAATATTTGAATAGTGCTGTGCTAACATTAAAAACAATTGAGAAAGAAAATACAATTAGGCTTTTTAATATAGAAGAAATTAGTCAGTGGTGAGTGAAGAAGAAATATCAAGAGGGAAGTGCAGACAAGCAGATGGAGGGTAGTTTCTTTATTGCTGCTCTAGGGCATATCCAGACGGCGGTTTCCCACGCTCTGTATTCAGTGCTGGCCCACTAAACCATAAACGTAGGAAACGTGACAAAGTGGTCTACTTGAAAAAGCAGGTCCCTTTTCTTGTAGTTTTAAAGAATAACCCTTGCAAAGGTAAATCCCACAGCTAAATATGGGTCCTGCAATGATCATCACTTTTTCAAGAGATCAGGTGAATAAACAACCCAGGAAGGGATTGTGTGAGTGGATATTTGTCCCATTGTTACACTGTTTCTTATTACTGTTGTGAGCTGCCCAGAGACTTCGGAGAGGGGCGGCATACAAATCTAATAAATAATAATAATAATAATAATAATAATAATAATAATAATAATAATAATAAGTTCCACTGGAACTTGTGCCGGAACTACCATTTATCAGTAGCAAAGAACTGGTGGGATCATAAGCCCGAAAAAGTGTTCGAAAATGAGCAAGCAAAACTACTGTGGGACTTCCGACTTCAGACTGACTGAATTCTGAAGCATAACACACCAGACATTGTGATCGTGGAGAAAAAGAAAGTATGGATCATCGACATCGTAATCCCAGGAGACAGCAGAATTGAGGAGAAGCAGCTAGAGAAATTAGTGAAATACGAAGATCTAAAAATCGAGCTGCAACGACTCTGGCATAAGCCAGTGAAAGTGGTCCCAGTGGTACTTGGCACGCTGGGCGCAGTACCAAAGGATCTCAGCGGACATTTGAAAACCATCGGAATTGACAAAATCTCCATCTGTCAATTGCAAAAGGCCGCTTTACTGGGATCAGCAAACATAATTCGCCGCTACATCACGCAGTCCTAGGTGCTTGGGAAGCACCCGACTGGTGATGAAATACGAAATCCAGCATAGTGATCTCGTTTGCTGTGTTGTACTGACATAATAATAATAATATTTGTGCTCTCCAAAGTACCATTTCTTCTCTTTCTACCATTTATACATTTTTCGATGTTGCAAAACCATTGTCTCAACCCTATCCAAGAGGAAGGTATCGGGAATCTCTTGTGTTAAGGATGAGTTAAGATTTATTGGTGTTCTGTTTGTTATCTTTGTAACAAACATAGCTTAGACAATTGCAAAAACAACTAACTGGGATAACTTCCACAGTTCTGAGTAATGTGTTAGAATGGGATCCAAGAACATATTTTACAATAATTTATTATCCCTAGCTATAAATGGGTGCAGGTTAAAATTAATTATGATTTGGGATATGTTTCAATAACTCCTTCCTACACTTCCCCTCAACATACTGAAAGTTTATTTTATTTATATGAGTCATATATGGTTGAGAATCAAGAGAGGGTTGG
The DNA here is from genome assembly GCF_031021105.1 of Erythrolamprus reginae. Lineage (NCBI taxonomy): Eukaryota > Metazoa > Chordata > Lepidosauria > Squamata > Dipsadidae > Erythrolamprus > Erythrolamprus reginae. The sequence goes on along the minus strand of NC_091950.1, from coordinate 293,000,671 downwards.
AGTAATAGTGATAAGCACCAAAGCACATTGGGTGGGAATACATTTCCACCCTGCCTCCAACACTCATACTTCAATCAAAAGATGAACCACAATGTCTGATGTTATGAAAGCAGGAAATTATTAAAAGTAAAGGCGCTAATTGTATTAATTGTAGTTAAGTCTTTAATGAAAACTGGAATTTATCCCAGCATCAAACGTGAACATTCATTTACAAGTGAATGCTAGTTCATCTTTGCCAGACTGTGAAGTGTTCCCTATTTGCATACCTTTGTTTCCCCAAGCAAACAGGTTTACCTGCCCTTTACAGCTGGTGTGAGTTGTACCCTACAAGGACCTGCTGCCAACTATAGGACTCGGGTGTAAATTTAACCAGTTGCAGTCTCGAACAGATTTCTCCATGGAAAATACTTTCCAAAAGCAAGTGCTGAATAAATAATGTTCAAAAGGAAAGATGGGATAGTGGGAGAGCCCAAAGGCATGAGAAACAATATTAGCATTCAGTTAGATTATTGGCCCAAAATAATATGAGATCATCATAAAAATATTAAAATCATTAAAAAAATAAAATAAAGTAAAAATTGACCCATGCACACTTTTATTTAATTATGTTTGCTTCTAAACAAGGTAGAATGATAATGTCAGTATTGCAAGGTGCAAGACACAGATTATAAATAAAGTGGACAGGTCGGGGAAGAGGTGGGTTTTTTTCATTTTATAAACTTAAAGAATTCTACATTTTGATTCCATCTTCAATGTCAGTCAGGTTTTTCCCCCTGTTCACAGTGCTACACTTTGGGAGAGCTAGCATGAAGGTAATTTGTTGATTGAAACACCCTGAAAACTCTATAAATAATGATAATATAATAAGATGAACTCATGCCAAGTTGCCCCCCACCCCAGTGTGGCTGGAGTCTTTCCTTATTTACATAGTAGAGTGGTGGCTTTATTTATCTCATTTTTCTTCTTACCCGCCTGATTATGACATGTCTAGTTACTATTCACCAGTTCGCTCTCTTATTCACAGGTTCCCTCTGCAAATCAACACATGTTCAGCTTTCCACCACAGGCCTTTTGTAGAATGCTTGTATTTTGTTGATTCTTTCTTAAAGGTCTTCAGCTGTTATGGAAAATTAACCAACCAATAACGGTTGAGTTCCAGATTCACAAGAAGAGAAACAGAAAAGAAAGACCATTTATAACATTTTAAAATTGTGGAGAGGGAAATTCTAGAATGTCACGCTGTATATTGACAGCCCCTCAGAGACATTCAGTAATGAAACAGTTAACTAATGTGTGCCTTATTAGATCCTCCTCTTATGATGTAATATCCTGCCAATCTCACTTCCTTTTCCTCCTTCTTCTCCCCTTCTCTTCCTTGAATCTCCATGATGTAAGACGTATATGTTATGCTGTCCCTTGAGACAATCTTTTATTTGTTTATTTTTGTTTTTAAAATAAATATCTTGTTTGAAACAAATGACTAAGGCTTTTATCCATCGACCTCCGTTGGGTTACGGTCCTAACAGACTTTAATTTACACAAACCTCGACATGGTAGCAGAGGATGGTTCTCTTATTTAAGCCTAAAAATAATAATCTCTAAAGGCTTGATATGCCTGGAAAAAAGAAAAAAATGTATCTCTCAGATTCATTAGTTTTTACGATGTCTGACAAAGAAATAAATTCTGCACTTGTGGAGAGGGAAATTCTAGAGTTCAGATTTGCTGTCAGGATATTAGGACCATAGAATGAAGAGTTGATAAGAATGTACTGTCTCTTGTTAACAAGAGGAGGACAATAATCAGATTAGGCAAGTATCATCCCATTATCCAGTTTCCTATACCATTCTTCTTTTCCTATATTTCTTCTATTCTTTCATTGATATATTTTATTCCTATTTCTTTTCTTCTATTCCTTCTTAGATATATTTTTCTATGAGTATATCCTCTATAACCTTCATAATGTATTTACTATATGCATACCCAATATAACCCTCATTGTGTTTATGTTTACGTGAAAGGACCGCCCTTTGCTTGCAGCACTGCTGTGGCGTCCTTTTTTGTAAAAATAACAATATTTATTTTTACTTGAAGACCTCCCATTGAAGGAGCTGGGGAATCCCTCCCACGAAGAGATTAAGGGCAGAGCCTTGACATCACCGGCAGGTTGCTAAGGACGCCAAGGTGATCACTTCCTGGATTCCATGGAATCCAGGAAGTGATCACCTTGGCGTCCTTAGCAACCTGTCAGTGACGTCAAAGCTCCAAACACCGAACGCGACCTCGAACTTTGCCCGAAGTTTCAAAAGGTTTCTGGTTCGTATTCGGCATACCGAACACTGAAAAATTTGGTACGGACCCGAATTGTGCGGGTTCGGTTCACCCATCACTAGTCATTATGTGAGAAACAACAGGGGCCCCAGATAAGGAGTACTGGGGAGGGTGAGGATGGCCCACCCTGGGGAGCATCAGCGCAGGCCATATATGAATCAAGGGTGGCTGGGGAAAGGCTTGGGAGTCAAATGTAGGTAGCACATGAGTTGGGGGAGGACTAGGAGGCCTGGCAGGAGTGATTTACCAGAGCAACCTGTGACTTCCCCTGCCAGTTTCCTCAACGATTTCTTTGTTGTTGTTGTTGTTGTTGTTGCTGCTGCTGCGGCGGCGGCGGCGGCGGCGGCGGCGGTGGTGGTGGTGGTGGTGGTGATGGTTGATAACCAGTGTCTTTTCAACAAGTAAAGAGTCAGGTATTGTTGAGAAACAGAGTTTGTTTCTTTGGGTCTGAAAAGATTACCAGAATGGTCAGACAAATGGCAACTTTAAATCTCAATCAACAAATGCTCTGTCTTACACATCAGCAAAAAGAATGAGAACACAAAATACAAACTTGGACGACACAACCTTGTAGATGACCCTCATACTGTCAAGGACCTTGGAGTATTATAGTAATACTTTCTTTTTATTTCTGCCCATATTGTAATAATTGTGTCTCTGTTTAAGTGTTTCCTAAAGTAAGTTGGGATTTTCCCTTCATTCCATAGGAAGGAGTTCCAGCCTGTTTCTAGGTCATGGCCTTCTAATGGCAAAGTTCTGCTGTTGTTCAGATTAACCCAATCTCTATTCCAAGACAATGTTGCTGCAATTTGATATAATTTCCAATCTGGCATATCTAGACCTCCTCTACTTTTGGCATCTTGTAAATCGGTCCTTTTTATTCTTGGTTTTTTATTTTGCCAAATAAACTTTTTTGTCATTTTATCTAAGTTTGTAAAATATTTTCTGTCTAGTTTAAGTGGAACAACTTGAAATAAATGTAATAATTTTGCGAGTATATTCATTTTTATTATTGCTATTCACCCCAGCAGTGATAATTGTAAATTCCCCCATTTTTGAAAATCCAATTTTATTTGTTCTAACAGTTTTTAATAATTATTTTCTTTCATTGTGGGACATTTATTTTTTAAATATATCCCTAAGTATTTAACTTTCTTAACGTATTTGCAAATTCAAATCTCCTTCCAGCTCTACTTGTTGTTGTACTGTCATATTTTTCGTTAATACCTTGGTTTTTTGTTTGTTTATCTTAAGGCCATCTACTGAGCCACATTTTTCTAGTTCTTGGATTAAGCAGGGGCCTGATTCTCATGGCTCTTCTAAGAAAAAAACCACAGCCATCTCTGAAATGTATCTGACATCCCCATAAAAAAGCAAATGAAAGTCTAGTCCTTTATTAAAACTTACTACAATCAATAAAGGGACACGGTGGTTTAGTGGCTAAGATGCTGAGCTTGTCAGTCAGAAGGTTGGCAGTTCAGCGGATCGAATCCCTAGTGCCACGTAATGCATTTCCTGTCCCAACTTCTGCCAAACTAGCAGGTTAAAAAATGCAAGTAGAAAAAGAGGGACCACTTTGGTGGGAAGGTGACAGCGCTCCTGCAGGCCAGATGACCACGGAGAAATCTTCAGACAGTGCTGGTTCTTTGGCTTAGAAACTGAAATGAGCATCGTCCCTAGAGCCAGAAACAACTGGCACCCATGTGCGGGGGAACCATTACCTTTACCCAGTGATGGGCTACCAAAATTTTTACTACCACACTGTGGGTGTGGTTTATGCATTGGGTGATCTGGGGTGGAGCTCCATTTTCACTACCCCACTGCATCCCCCCCCCATAAAAAGATATTGACAAAATAGAGCGGGTCCAAAGACGGGCTACTAGATGGACCATGAAGTCTTTTTCTGCCGTCAGACCTCTATGTTTCTATGTTTCTATCCGGGCAGTAGCCGACCCCTGATTATCTACTATATAAAGTATATGTACACACACACACATGCCCAGCTCTTCTAAAATTATACACAAACTCATTTACTGCAATAGGAAAAAAACATACCCAGAGCCCAGAAGGGGGAAAAAGGGGGGGGGGGTCAAAATTTTGCTACCGGTACTGCGTATCCATAAGAGCCCATCACTGCCTTTACCTTACAGTCAATAAATTATAGTTAGTCTTGGATTTAAAGCACAAGATAGACAATATGAAAAGCAGTAGCAACTAGTGCTGGTCTCTCAACACAAGGATACAATACTTCCAGAATCCCATACTAGTTAGAACTGCTAAAAGATAAGGAATCCAGCTGATAATTTAACATGACTGCTGCATTTTGCACCTAATGGATGAATACTAAACTCCATAGCTACACAGATTACATGCTTATATCAATCCTTGCAGTGGCATTTTATTCCCTAATTCCTAGACCTTTTGAAACAACTCAACTATAATTCTATAATTCTATGGCAGCAAATGCACTAACTTTGGAAAGCCATATTTAATATATAAATTTGATAGAGGTAGCATGTGACATGCAAGAAAGGGGAGCAGCTGCTATTGTAGCCTTCTCTTCCTGGAGCAATATGGAAAGTGGTGTGGAAGCTGCAGTAGCGCTGATATAATTGATCTAAACATAACAATCAAGCATCTACTGTAAAATACTTTTTTTTTTAGACTGCACACCTCAGAAGAGAGCAGTGGAGCACCGAAGGACCTTAGGCAATCACATGGAGAGCAATGAAGGTTTCTGAGAAGGTTTGAAAGAGATTGATTGTGTGATGCGGTGAAGACAAGATAGGATTAGAGACTGGTAGGATATTGAGCATCATAAGAGGGTTTTGTGTCTGTGGTCAATGCAGTTTCTTGTGTATAGATGCCAAACTAAATCTGCAGAAGGGCTCTTCACAAGGTTGCTGATATTAGTGAGATCACAGAATGGCAGAAGAATGTAAGACAAAAGAGGAATGAGGGCTACTCTGGAGGGGTTCCAGAAAATTATTCTGAAAGTGGAAACGGAGACCATGATAAGCAGAGATAAGTATGTCTGGGTTCCTGGGTGGCTATTGTGAAGGAAGCAGGATGTGCATATTGATGCAAGTCTCTTCTAAGTTCAGATGCCCCAATCTGGACCAGGTGACTGAACTGTTGGGCTCCTCCATTTCATCATGTGTTTCCAAAAAATAAGACCGCATAGGTGATGACCTAGGGCAGGGGTAGGCAATTTTGGCTCTTCTATGAGTTGTGGACTTCAACTCCCAAAATTCCTGAGTCAATTATGTTTGCTGAGGAATTCTGGGAGTTGAAGTCCACATGTCATAGAAGAGCCAACTTTGCCTACCCCTGACCTAGGGGAAGGCACATAAGCAGCCAGAGAACAGTTCTAATTCCCGTTTATTGGTCCAACTTTCCCCTAAACAGCCCCATGTTTACTGCAAGTCCTGGAGCAAAGCTCTCACACTCAGCTCCAATAGCCTCTGTTAGTAATCCAACAAGCAAAGTTAGCAAGACAGAACCAAGGCTAGAAGTCCAGCAAGGCAGGCAAACCGGGCAAGGCACACAAGACGGAGCACAGCAAAATCCAGATGTCAGCAACTAACTGAACGTGAGGCTCCATAGATTCAACACTTGTTCCCAACAAACACCTCTCCTAAGTTGAATAGGGGTGGGGCACGCTTCCCCCGAATCGTCAGGTTGCCCTGTGCTGATCCCCCTTCCTTTCCATTCTTCATGCTCAAGGATCAGTGTAGGAAGGGGGTGATAATTGCTCATTGCTGGAGCTTTGTCACTCCTCTGCTTCATTGCCCGCCATGTCCCTCCCTGCCCTGTCCCTCCCCCTTGCCTGGTCCTCCTGTACCTCCTCTCCCTCACTGAATGCCCTTCCTAGGCCCAAAGGACCCAGGACTGTCTTGTCCTGCTCCTCCGATCATTCCTCCATCGGCCCTACCTCTCTTATTGTCCTCCTCAGACTCAGGCTCCAACGGAACTATGACAGCATATCTCTCCATGACATAGTAACTTCCAGCAGACATGGTTGGTAAATCCACAGTAACTGAATTTAAACATGCCTGGGATAAACATATACTGTATCCATCGTAGATAAAATACAGGAAATAGTATAAGGGCAGACTAGATGGATCATGAGGTCTTTTTCTGCCATCAATCTTCTATGTTTCTATGTTTCTAAAGAAATAGACAGATAGACAGGCAGGCAAAATGTTAGATACATACCCATGAAGTATGTTGGTGCTGACTTTAATTCACTTCACATCTCCTTCCATCAATAAAGCTCCATTATCCAGGTAATCTTGGGCCAGGCAGTTTGTTTCACACTAATTTACCTGGTATTAACTACCCATGCTTTCTTGAGCCTCTTGGGGGGGAAATATAGATGTTCTAAAATTAATGAATTTTATGAAATATGTAACAAGGCAAAGATCAAGGGGTATATTTCTCTCTTGTGAGTGTTAAGTACGGTAAGAAGTATCCCCATCATATTCAAAAGCACAAAAGCAATTCCATTTGTACATTATGCAAGTGAATCTCCTTTCAACAGCCAAGCAGTTCACATCAGATAATATTATTTATTTTAGATGAGAATTAAACGGAGATGACATGCAATTGCCAGGGATTTTTTTAAAAAAAGACAAAGAAGGCAGCAAAAGGCTTAGAAGAGAAAAGAAGCTAAGAACTGATTCATTCAAGGCCTTGAGGAAGATGAGGACAAAGTATTTCTGAAGCCTTTCAATAAGAAAATGCCAACAGCATTTAAGACATAAATTTACAATAATCAAACAGTTGTTCAGATGCCTTGATGTAATAAGCATTGATTAAATGCCCCATATCCAGCTAAGAGGTTGATTCCAGCATGTTAAATTCTTATTTTCAATTTGTTTACTTAACCTTGCAGCTACTCAACAAAGATATGACCTTGTTGTGACAAACCCTTCCTTTGTTCATTCCAGCATGAAACACTTCAGAAAGTATGTGCTAAGAGACAGATGTTGAATTCAGCAGGTCTCTCCTAGCTGATGTCAAAATATCCAAGCTCCGGTGTACAAAACAATCTCACAATGGCTGAAGGCTATCTTAACATTTGGAGAGAGGAGGGATAACAATACAAATGAACAGATCCAAGATTTGTTTCCTGGGTTTGGGTGGAAGGGTTCCGATATCTCTCTTCAGTCCTTTGAGGTATGTTAAGATTGTGGTTGTACAAAGTCCTATCTCCAGTCATTATAATCCAAGAATAAATTGTCCAAATTTCCAAAATGCAACTGGACATTTTGGGGGTTTTCCCCCTTGAAAATGTTTTGCTTCTCATCCAAGAAACTTCTTCAGAATTGAAGAAGCTTCCTGGATGAGAAAACATTTTCAGGGATGGAGGGGGACCAAAACAACCCAGTTGCCTTTTGGAAAAACACCTTTGGGGCAACCATGACCTGGATGATTAAGAATCTCCCTTGACCAGGGGTCCTCAAACTTTAAGCCTTGTGGACTTCAACTTCCAGTATTCTCCAAGTAGTTCACCTTGGGACTTCAGACTGCCCAGACAAGCTCATGTAGGGTATGAGTTCAGTTTGTCATTTCCTTATTCATCTCCAGTGATTTCACTGTGTTACTTTAGATCATTATGGCTTATAACATTATGCCAAAATCTTCCTAGCAATTTCTCAGTTCTTTTCTCCTTTGAAATAAGTTTCTCAGGTTTTTTTCCCCCTTTCTTCACTAGCTGTTTTTAAATCATTTATGATGATGCTTCCTTTATCGTTGTAGGCAGAGAAGAAGGGAGGCAGAGAAGAAGGTAGTAATGGGAAAATATTCATGCTAATTTATATTATTTGAATATTGTCCTGTGCCTATACAACAATCATGTAAGTTCAGGAAAAAGAACCGCTTCTTTAAAGAGCATCCAACAGGTATAGAAAAGATTCTCATATTTGGATCCAAATCATCAATGATGATTTTAGATTTGAATGCTGCATACCTTAAACCAACTGTATTCCACAATGGAAAATGGAAGGATTTGAGCTTTAAAAATGATTGACCAAAAAAAAAAAAGAATTTAGCATCTAATTATCACATACACACATGCATATATGTGCAAAAACATAAAGAAGATTGAGAAAACTGTGGCTAGGGTATAGTTGACATGAATAAAGGATTGGAGAGAAAAAATCTATTCCATTTTAATGTGACTTTTGCAATGCGGGGTTCTGATCAAGCTAGAACAGAGATGTTGAAAAAGGCATATGAGATAAAATGTGAAGAAAGTATTTTAGGAAAAGTCTACATATTTAGCAGTGAAAGATGCTAATATATTACAATTTGATAACTAGAGTCTTTCCTTTTGTTTTTTTATGATCCAGATCACAATATAATTCAAATATCGGTATTACCCTTTTATTTTTCTTTCTATTAAGCAGTAAAGCAAGCTAGCACTTAATGCAGCTTGCAACCAGAGTGTGACATGTAATATGCTAGGAACACACATAAATGCCCATGTCGCTTAATTCTGCATCAGTTTAAGCTTTCAATTACTCTTCAAGGGCAGGCCCGCGTAGACCACATTACGGTAGTCCAACCTGGAGGTCATCAAGACATGAGTGATTGTCAGCAAATTCCCCCCAACCCTAATCCAGGAAGAGATGCAACTGACACACAACATGAAGCTATCGGAAGCCCCTTCTAGCTATGATTGACCCCTGCTCTTATAACAGAAGTTGTGAGTCCTGGATTCACACCAGATAACACATGAGATCTGTTTAGGGCAGTGCAACCCCATTCAGCACGAATGGTGGCACAGTCCTAGAACCAACAGGCTCCAATATACAAAGCCATTGAGTATTCCCAGTGTTCGCCTGTTGTTCCCATCCAGACTCTCATAGCCTCCAGGTACTGAGATAAGATGTTCAAGACATCATTTAATTCACTGGGGCAGAGATGTATAATTGGATATCATCAGTATACTGTTGATACCTCACCCCACGGCAATGGATGAGCTCACCCAGCAGCCTCATCTTGATGTTAAACAGCAGAGGAGATAGCAAAAAAGCCTGTGGCACTCTGCATAGTAACTGTTGGGTATAGTAGTAGTAGAATATCAAATACATGCAATCAGTTTTTTTTCTTCCCTATAATCTATGGCATATTGCATCAAGTATAGAATATATTGAATAGAATTAATAAGCCCACACTAAGAATGTAGGCCTATCTATCAAGCTCCCCCCTGTAATATACTCATCTGAAAATGAATGATTACATACGTTCATAATGTTAATACAATTCCTTTCTTATGTCACCCTATTGGCAAGACCCTCATTTCTGCAATTTTTGAAAAGAACAGATACATAATACAAAATCCAGGATGGTGCAGGGAAGAATATTTCAATGGGTTGATTTTGAACATACCTGAAAGCATTTTGCTGCTGCTAAAATTTATTTGGTATGGTTCAGTGAACTCAAATGCAGTTCAACCTGATTTTGACATATTCCCTGTTTACCTCCAGGTGATGGCACAGAAATCGTTCTGACTCATGTTTGACATCAACCTTAATGCTATTTTTATTTCCTTCTGGAAGTAGAAGAATTCAGAACTCTCTTTGACCATTGCTGTTTCTTGCCCTAAAACAGCTGTTGGCTTTAATTCACATTCAGAGACTGTCCCATCATTTCCAGGTTTCTAAGAGACTTTTCAGATTTTTTTTTCTTCTGCCTATGTTTAACTCTTGTGTTTCCCAGGGGAAGAGCCTTCTCTGTGGCGGCCCCGGCCCTCTGGAACCAACTCCCCCCAGAGATTAGAACGGCCCCCACCCTCCTTGTCTTTCGCAAATTACTTAAGACCCACCTTTGTCGCCAGGCATGGGGGAGTGAAGTTATCCTTTCCCCCTAGGCTACTACAAGTTATGCATGGTATGTTTGTGTGTATGTTTGGTTTTTTATAATAAGGGTTTTTTAGTTGTTTTTATTAATTGGATTGTTCATGTTGTTTTACCACTGTTGTTAGCCGCCCCGAGTCTGCGGAGAGGGACGGCATACAAATCCAATAAATCATAATAATAATCATAATAATCATAATAATCATAATAATCATAATAATCATAATAATCATAATAATCATAATAATCATAATAATCATAATAATCATAATAATCATAATAATCATAATAATCATAATAATCATAATAATCATAATAATCATAATAATCATAATAATCATAATAATCATAATAATCATAATAATCATAATAATCATAATAATCATCATAATTTCAACCAGCTTTAACCATTTTTGCTTAACAACATCTCAAATTTCTTTCATAGGAGCGTGTTTCCTAATAAATTATTAGGAATGTCATGTCCATTAATTTTTCAATCTAGTATAAGTAAATATTAACAACATTAAAGTGCTGTGTGATTTCACACCCAAAGGTTTGGAATGTCAACTGCTTCAGCAGGGTTTCAGAAACCAATTTATATTAAAATAACAATTTAGAAGGTGCTGGGTTTTTTCTCCATGAATGTAGAAACTGACTTTCGTCCTACATAACAAAGTCACTGAATAGTCTTTTTTCTTCCATATTATAAAATTGCATTTTACAAATAGATGATATTAATAGGAAGAAAATGCTCTTCCTTTTGCATGCTGTGGTTTTGTGCTTCTGATTTTATTTTTACCTATTGTATGAATGGAAAAGAATTAATGCATTTTGTAATACATTTGCTATAAAAAAACAAATCAGTTTTTCTCTCTCTGCCCTAAGTGTCCCAGCTCTGTCCAGCTGAACAACACAATTATCCTCTTGCCCCCAAGGCAATATTTATCCTGCATTTTTAAAAAAGGATTTGCAAACATTATTTAAAAATAACCCCCCTATTGCTAACGGTTACTGGAACACTTAATTCATCAGGGAACTTCATAAAGATGGAAGCTGTAGTTTCTCATCACTTGCGAAAATGGTCATCTTTAAGATGAACTGGATTTAGGATATAAATCTGAATTTAACATCTGGATATAATCTATTGGGGCCTTTTTCCTTCTTGAAATTTATAAAGGCAGTTTCTAAGCCATTATACTCAAAACTGCTGTGCATAGTAGTAGATCCTTGGAACAAACTTCCAGCAGACGTGGTAGATAAATCCACAGTAACTGAATTTAAACTTGCCTGGGATAGACATATATCCATCCTAAGATAGGGTACAGAAAATAGTATAAGGGCAGACTAGATGGACCATGAGGTCTTTTTCTGCCGTCAGACTTCTATGTTTCTTTGTTTCTATATGAATTTGGCAGCGTCACTTTGGGCAGGCAGACCTCTACAGCCAGGCAGGCAAGGAGAATGGCAAGAGTGGTACACGCAGTAACGAGCAGCCAAATTTTTTACTGCCACACTGTGGGTGTGGCTTATTTTGTGGTGTGGCTTAATGGTCATGTGACTGGGTAGGAGTGGCTTGCTGGCCATCTAACCAGGTGGGAGTGAGTTGAACGATCATCATTCAAGTGAACTGTTAAGTCCTTGACTTACAACCTTATCAGTGTTGTTCGCTGGGGTGAGAATTTGCTTCGTGTTTCCCGCGCTCTCCTTCCTGGATTCCTCCCCCCGCCTCAGGCTAGGCGAACGGGTGCTGCCAGAAGCATAAATGCTGCCAGCACCGCTTCCATCCACACCTGCTTGCATCTCAGGCGGGAGGTGGCCGCGTGAGGCTGGAGGGGAGCCGGGCAGGAGAGGGGGAAGCTCGTCCAAGGCGAGGCAGGAGGAAAGAGGGAAAAAATAAAGAGCGTAGACGAGCAGCAGCAGCAGCAGCAAGGAAAAAAAGGAGAGCCAAGCCGAGACTAGTAATCCAGGAAGTGACAGCCCCCCAATCAGCTGGAGCTGCACACGCATCTTCATTTCCACCGGTGGAACTGTGTTCCACCCTGTCCTGCCTGCTGCCTACCCCTGGGTGCACGGAAGCACATGGAAGCAGCAAAGGCGGGCAAGGAGGCCCCAGCCCGCTTGCTGCTGGAGAGGCATAGTAATCACTCAGACAGGGAGGCCTCAGTGGTGGCTGCATCGGTCACTCTGCCCACACCATGTCCCACTCTGGCCAGCTGCACTGGGGAACATAGCGAAGTGGGGCAAATGGCGAAGATGAAGGGCTACCCACACAGACCCCCCCTGGGTAAGCGCCGCCGCCCAAACCAGTCCAAACCATGATCATTTCACCCAGGTGGAAGTTGCACTTACCATCCACTACCAGTACACTCTCTGGAACTGTTGCAGGTGCGCACGTAACCAGCATGCCCCCGTGCACCCGGCAGCATGATATTTGGCTTCTGCGCATGCAGAACGCACTCACATGTGAGATTTCACCTATTTTTGGTGATTTCTTTGCTTCTGCACATGTGCAGAAGCAAAAAAATGCCGAAAATCAGCAAATTCTCACACGCAAGAGCGATTTCGCGTCTTCGCGGGAGATTTTGCTTGCTGTGCATGCGCAGAAGCCAAATCTCACACGGTCACGCATGCATGTGTCGGGGCTGCAGAGATGCGTGTGCATCTCCATTTCCGCTACCAGAATTCCAATCCCACACTTACTGGCTGCAACCCATCACTGATTTCATCCCTCCATAGATCTGCCTCCATAGAATTCTGAGGATCCAGTGGCAGGACAAGGTACCAGACACAGAGGTCCTCTCCAGAGCAGGCCTGCCATCAGTTCACACTCTGCTGATGAAAGCCCAGACTTCCTGGGCAGGCCATTTTGCAAAGATGCCAGACCATCACATCCCTAAACAGCTTCTCTATGGTGAGCTGTCTCAAGGAAAGCAAACGTAAGGGGCACAAAGGAAGCAACACAAAAACATGTTGAAAGCCTCTACCAAGTCCCGACACCAACACCTGGGAAACCTTGACATAAGATCGATCGACATGGTGCACACCGATCCACCAAGGTTGTCAAACATCTGAGGACAGAAGAACAACCATGGCATTCTGCAAAGCCAGAGCTGCAAACGCTGCTGTCAGGGCTGAAAGTCGGCATGTGGAGTTAGAGGCTTTGGCCTGCCACAGCAGCACAGTATTAGGGGAATTGGGAGGGGAAGTTGAATGAGAGAAAGGTTATTAGCCATAACAGATTCCTTTCTTAGAGTCCAAGGTCATCTTTTCTTCTGCATCAACCGCTATCCCTTAATACATTTCCTCATGTTGTGGTGACCCCCAACCATAAGTCTAGTGCCAATTCTCCCAACAGAGCTTTAAGCTGATTGGCAGGAAGGTCTGAGGGACACCTCCACTGTAAATGCCTGCTTGGTCGGATTGTAAAAATATGTTCCAAGGCGCCAGAATAGAAGCTTTAGTTCCTAACACCATGGGAAATTTGTCTTTTCCCATTGTCTTAGGCGACCCCTGTGAAACTGTCGTTTGACCCCGAAAGGGGTCCCGACTTCCATGTTGAGAACCACTGACCTAGTGGGACCCAGGAAGTATTCTGTCATAGCACTTGTCCTCCGGAATACTATTCTAAGATGATCTTCTCCCACGTTGGCCCTCTCTCTTATAAAAACTGGCTTTATCATTAAGCATAAACCACAGCTCATGAGGGATCTTAATGCACCATATTTTGTCTTTTAAGCCATTGTTTTCTCCCTCCTCCCACTTATTCCTTTGATGATATACAGTAATTGTTTTTACTGAGTCTTATAGCTTAGATTCCTAACAAACTGGGGCAGCCAAAAATGCCATCAATAAATCAATAAACCTGGCAGTAGGATAAGGCTACTTCCGTCCAACAGAAACTATTTTTCTGGAGATAAGCAGAGCAAGAAATTGCAGCAGCAGAAACCAAAAGTTACAACATTGAAATAGAATGCTGAAAGGCCTTTCAAGGATTTAATTTTATACGAACCGTATTCAGTTTGCATATTTTATTTGCTTAATATAAAATGCTAGGGCCAAGGTATTTATTTATTTTTTATTTATTTATTTATTTGTCATACAAACATAGTATTGTATTGTAGTATGTTTAACATAATATAAGTATAAAGTAGAGATAGAAAATATAAAGACATTAGAACAGGAACGGTAGGCACAAAGGTGCACTTATGCACACCCCTTACAGACCTCTTAGAAAAGGGGAGAGGTCTATTGTAGATAATGTAAGGTTGGAGATTTTGGGATTGGGAGAAGAAACAACAGAGTCCGGTAATGAATTCCAGGCGTTGACCACTCTATTGCTGAAATCGTATTTTCTGCAGTCTAGTTTGAAGAGATTTACATTTAGTTTGTATCTATTGCATGCTCTTGCGTTGTTCTTGTTAAAGGTGAAGTAGTCACTAACAGGGAGTACATTGTGATGTATGATTTTATGAACAACAGCTAAATCAGTTCAGAGGCAGGGTAACTGTAAATTTTCTAAACATAGTAATTGAAGTCTGGATTCACTTTGGCTTGTTGCAACTCAAAGGATGACTTCGATCTCAAACTGTCTAAACTTAGATGGGTGTCAAACACACTGCGTCAAGTTGCCATTTCGTGACGTTTTCCCCATTTGTGGAGCTGGGGTGGGCATGGCCTGTGCCTGCCTATCCTGTGGATACTGTCTATTGAAAATAAAATTAACCAGTCAGAGATCTTCAAACTTGGCAACTTTAAGACTTGTGGACTTCAACTCCCAGAATTCTCCAGCCAGCATATTCTGGGAGTTGAAGTCCACAAGTCTTAAAGTTGCCAAGTTTGTGGACCCCTGCGCGGCCTAAATCGAAAGCCAAAAATCTAGCAGCCGGGGAAGCAAGGCCCATAACTCTCGAGAGGCTAAGCAATGCCTTGAAATTGCGAAAGCAACCCGCTCCATTCACTGCAGGATGGAGACCGGCGTATGGGCCGGGATATCGGCTTGGAAATCCGCCCTTTTATTCGGAAGAAATGCGGCGCTGGCCCAATCAACGACCCGGAGCGTTTTCAGCGGTTGTTTACCCGGCTCCGAGAGGTCGGAGGGCCTGCATCTTTCTAACTTTAATAAAGCCGCTGCAAAGGGCAAATGCGTCAGTCTGCCCTTGGCGCGGTCGGTTCTTTGGCAGGGCGGCCCTGCCTGAAAGTCGATCTCCTCGAATCCTGCTTTGGATGACTGGGATCGACTTCTCACGACCCGACGGCTTTTATTTCTTTCATCCAGATTTCCATAGGGTTTTTCTTTTGGCACCTCCAGACAATTGAGAAAGTCGTCTGAACGCTTCAGGCATAATGATAATAAACGTGCTACTCCAAGACACTTCCTTGTACCAATAATGGAACGGAACGGCACGGAATTCTTTCTTTGCCAAGTGTGATTGGACACTTCAGGGTTGAAAGGAGAATTCCTTAGTGCTCTCTGAATTTGGTTGTTTTCTGGCAGAAGTTGCATTACCCAAACTGTTTTCTTGCAGATGTTTTATTTTTAGTTATTTTATTTTGTCAAGTACTTATTGGTAGTATACAAAGATATAACACTATTTATATATACTGCTCAATAAAATAAAGGGAACACTCAAAGAACACATCCTAGATCTGAATGAATGAAATATTCTCATTGAATACTTTGTTCTGCACAAAGTTGAATGCACACAACAGCATGTGAAAGAGATCGTCAATCAGTGTTGCTTCCTAAGTGGACACTTTGATTTCACAGAAGTTTGATTTACTTGGAGTTATATTGTGTTGTTTAAGTGTTTTATTTATTTATTTATTCATTCATTCATTCATTCATTCATTTATTTATTTATTTAGAGCAGTGTACATGATATTGGTACTAATATTCTGTGAGCCGAGTTTTCGGAGAAGGGCGGCATACAAATCTAATAAATAATAATGATGACGATGGTGGTGGGGATGATGATGATGATGATGTAGCATTAGGACAGGGACGGTAGGCACGCTGGTGCACATATGCACGCCTCTTACTTACCTCTTAGGAATCGGGTGAGGTCAATAGCAAAATAATCTAAAGGTAAAGTTTTGGGGGTTTGGTGATGTAATTACAGAATCTCTAGTGAGTTCCATGCATTGACTACTCGGTTGCTAAAGTCTTATTTTCTACAGTCGACTTTGCAGCGGTTTACTTTGAGTTCGTATCTGTTTGTGTGCTCGTGTGTTGTTGTGGTTGAAGCTGAAGTAGTCCTTGAAGGAAAAACATTGTAGCAGATGGGCTTTGCTTAGGTCGTGTTTAAAACGACGTAGTTCTGAGCTTTCTAAGTCTAGGTTAAGTAGTCTGGTTGCTTAGGGTATTCTGTTGCAAACAGAGGAGTGGAGGGCTCTTCTCGTAAACTTATCTCTGGACGCTTTCTAATGGAATGGAATTCTTTTCCTTGCATTACTCATTACTGCTGGTCCTGAAGCTATGGTAGTTCACTTTTTCATGTTTTAAGGCGCGGGTTGTGGTGGGCGGACTTCTCTGAAAACTGCCTCTATCTTCCTTGGTTCAAAACCGAGCTGCGCATTGAAATGTTGCAGAATGTGCTGATGGGGCGTCTGGAGAAAACAGCGAAATCGAGAGAAAACGGGAATGTTCAGACAAAAGCTACAGCGGCTTCTCCTCCTTCCTCATCTCTTGGGCTGCAACGGGAGTCGCTTGGGACTCAGGAGGGAGCTTAGCCCGCAGCTGAGCTTTCGGACGACGAGAGTTCAAGTTTCGTTCCCCATAAAATAGCTGCAGGTTGGCTTGCCCGCAATTTCCCCTTCCCGGCTCACGAGAATATTAATGTTTTTGGGGGGAGTGTCCTCCAGACTCTCCTAACGCAGGGGTTGGCAAAGTTGGCTCTTCTATGATATGTGGACTTCAGTTCCCAGAATTCCTGAGCTAGCCTGATTGGCTCAGGAATTCTGGGAGTTGAAGTCCACAAGTCATAGAAGAGCCAACTTTGCCTACCCGTCCTAAACGCTTCGGGATTTCCGATCGGGCTCTTAAAGGTTCCTGGTTCCTAATATGATTAGATTGCTTATATATACCCAGACTATCACTAAGCTGTGGTACCTTATGATTCTTGATGAACGTATCTTTTCTTTTATGTACACTGAGAGCATATGCACCAAGAAAAAATCCTTGAGTGTCCAATCACGCTTGGCCAATAAAGAATTATTTTCTATTCTGGGCATGCTTTCAATATTTGCACCTCACTCACCAAAGGAAAGGAGAAATAATACCAAGTGGTGGGAAACCCTGAACACCGGGAAGGCTTTCCTTCCGTCGATTGCCACGTTTAGGTTGGGCTAGATTTCCTTCGAAAGTCCAACTGCAAACACCTCGACTCTCTCCAGCTGCATTGCAATGGACTTAATATCTTGAGATGACAACAGGTGTGCCTTGAAGAATGTAATGGATATTAAGGGGTTGAAGGCTGGGCTACAGCTCCGAATCAAGAGAAGCTAACTATGCTTCAAGACTGCTCATGTCCAAACATTCAAAATATCCACTAAAATCTGTGGCAAAAGAGCAGAAATATCATATCGAAAGACTTAGTATGTGTGCTTCTGAATAGCCATGAATCATATTGTGGCAGTGGTGTTGGGGGAAGGGGAGAAGCACTTTGTCATTGTAACAGAAGCTTCAAATCTGTCTCACTCGTGCTCTGAATCACTTTCCTTTGATCACTTTCCTTTGAGCCTCCCAGAGTTACTTTGGATAGCGAGGTCAATATCATATCAATATTAAAAAATAAATGCCTTTTAAACTGGAATGCACACTTTGTGTTCCTTCTCTGTCCCAGATAATAGAATAGAATGGAATAGAATAGAATTAGAATAGAATAGAAAACAATTGCTAATCACCTGCCTTCCATTAAGGACCTGTATACTGCACAAATCAAAAAGAGGACCATGAAAATATTTACAGACCCCTCTCATCCTGCACATAAATTGTTTCAGCTCCTACCCTCAATACAATACTATAGTCTAGAGCACTGCACACAAAGACAACTAGACACGAGAACAGTTTTTCCCAAAACACCTGCTAAACAAATAATTCCCTTAACACTGTCAAACTATTTATTAGGTCTGCACTACTGTTAAACTTGTCATCATTCCCATCACCCATCCCCTCCCACAAATGGCTGCATGACTAACTTTGTTGCTTATACCCTTACAATTTATATTGACTGGTTCCTCAAATGATTTGATTGCTTATTTGTACCCAGACTATCGTTAAATGTTGTGCCTCATGATTCTTGATGAACATATATTTTCTTTTATGTACACTGAGAGCATATGCATCAAGACAAATTCACTTGGCCGATAAAGTTCTATTCTATTCTATTCTATTCCATTCCATTCCATTCCAGTGGTTTTAATTCCAGGGGTAGACAGTTATTAGTTATTCATGAGGGAAGCTAAAGGAGCCCAGGGTATGAAACTCTGGTGTTATAATATTACCATTTAAAATAATTTAAAAAGAAAAATGGGAAATTCCCAGAATCTGTTGTCAACTACTTTATTTGCCTGCTTATTGTTAACCTGTCAAGAAATTTGAGGTGAGACTAAAGGAAATCAGAGAGGTTTTATTACCATAATCTTAATAAGGTTTAAATAATTGTGTTTGGAATATAAATATCTAAGTGAATTTTGCCCCAGTTGATGTAATGAACTTTTGCAGACTGCAGTCCATTGCATAGCAATGGAAAATATAACGTCACATGTTTGTGTTAAGAACCTACTGAAAAATAATGCAGGATCTGTATCAAAACCCATGAATTCCTTGCCTCTTGCTCAGAATTGGGAGCTGCAAGCAAAGAGGCTAAGGATTCAACATTTGGCTGCAATTCAGTGCTTTTAGCTTTCCCACACCTGACATCATTAACTGCCTTCAGTACAATTTTGTAGAAGTCTTGATCCGCCTATGATGTTTCCATTCCAATTCCTGAAGCATTATTATTGGCTTCCTAAAAAGTCACTTATTATAATCTGCCTAATAAATTCACTTTTTTAAAAAAGTTACTAGTAGTTCAATCTATTGAACAATCAAGTAATAAAATCAGTGTAGTGGGCATAGTAGATAAACCAGAAGTAAACTAAAAGAAGATTAACCAAAAAACTGTCCCAAACACTTAGTGTATTTTGCAAATGAAGTTGTTAGATAGTTATTTGACTTGATCAGGGCTTATGTGAAGACAGCAATTCATTTGAAATAAATTTTTAAGATGAAAGTGCCACTTTATATGAATCAAATGCATGTTTTTAATGAAACGTCTGTTGATGCTGTATTGTACTGAAGAGTTTCAAATGCCTTTTTACCAAAAGAAAAAAGACTGAAAATCTAAGAAATGTTAAACAATAGTTCATCAATTACTTTATTGTTTTAAAAATGACAACCTGTAACTGAGACCAAAATACTTTCCACTGTACACCATTCATTATAAAGCATACACCACATGTTGTCTACAAAATTCAAAAAGTATTTTCTTGAAATTGATATAGAGCGTGCTCGAGGGGTCATGCTTTCATGTATTTATTTTACAAATGTTGTCCAAATGTTACAGTATTGTTTTATAAATAAAGTATCATGGGAGAGTAGGGTCAGACTGCTGACATACTGTCTTGTATCCTCTCTGTGGGAGTCATAAAAATGTTCAATCAGAAGTAAATACACACATATCGGCCTGTAAATGAGATTGAACTTGTTGTGTAAAGTATGTGTTTAGATAAAAAATGACTATTGTAGCCATCAATGTTTTTGATATTGAATTAAGATTACACCTATTTTAAGTGCAGGTTTTCCATCAAAATATATATATCTTAGTGCTGGCCAGAACAAACAAGGGGGGGGACCTAACTCCTTATCTGCAGGCAACCTCCGAAATATCCCACACAAAGGCACATTTTAAAAATGTTATGAAAAGAAAGATTGGCTGTTCCAAGATTCCCAGCGTATTGAACTAGTATTCTGCAAGTAGTGGCGTTTGGGGCTGTTTCTTCCTTCAGAAAAAGATCTTAAAATAGAATTAGGGTTGAAAAGAACCTTGGAGGTCTTCTAGTCCAACTGCTTGCTCAAGCAGGAGACCACCTATACCGTTCTGGACACAGGTTACTCCTTCTCCTTTTGTCAGGTTCTTTGGAGACTAGGTTAACCCCTTCTTCTTTGTGCTTTTCAAACACTGGAAGACCGCTATAGTTTCTCCCCTAAGCCTTATCTTTGTTCCCTCAATTGTTCATCATATGGTTTAGCCTCCAGACTCATCATCTTTTTTTCTTATTAGGGTCTCAACATCTTTTTTATATTATAGTGACCAGAATTGGATGAATTATTTCGAGTATGGTCTTCCTTTTGGGCATACCACTTCCAAATAGTACATAGACTACATATATTTTCACCCTAAGTTCATTTACCCACTTTCACATCAACATCCCTTTTCCGGCTTGCTCACTTCAATGAAAGTGAAGCCATGGTAGGATAAACCAGGAGAAGGAACCAGCATTGTTGAGGAATTGGTAAAGTGTTCAACAATACCGTGAGAGTCATAACAGACTTGGGTGTTTTACTGCTGGAATGGGATGACTCCAAGCAAGCGACACTTTTAAGATTTCATTAAATATGCTTAGAGTTCAGCCAAAGCATATGGTCCTAAAATATTACATAGGTAACACTGTCTCTAATTATTTGAGTAAGATCATCCAAACAGCTTTCTGTAGAATGACAAGTAACTGTAGACTTTCCTGTAGCAATGTAAATTCTCTTCAAACTAATAAAACAGCTGGCTAGATAAAAGTTTGCTAGTGTGGAAACCACATTATTTTCCTCACTAGTGATTTACAATGGCATCCAAACATTTTTCTGCCAGTAAAACACTAATGAAGTCAGGCTTTATACTGCCACAAAGTTGATTGCAAGATGACCTAAGAATTATCCAGTCCATTGTGACCTGTGAAATAGTTGGATATTTTGCCAGAGAAACCCATTTACTCAGAAATCAGTCCACAGCTCACTAGGCTCTTTTAGGCTACAACCTAAGTGAAATTTGCTTACAGAGACAGCCTGCATCTATTGACACTACCATCAGTTGATAAAGTACGCCTGTTGGCATAACACACTGAACCACAAATTCATTAATGTGGGCTTTTTTTTTAGCAGAGCTTGTTCTGCAATCCCAACCCATTTACTGGAGGGAATCTAGAAAATTGGGTGGAACAGCACCGGGATTACACTTCCAGTGGTGTGAGATTCCATCTTGCAAACATCTGAACCACAGCTGCCAAAAAGTCCCTGGTCCTTCACAAGTTTTGGTCAGCTCTGCAGACTTTTTGCCATTGCCTCCTTTTAGCTGAGCCTGGGGAAAGCAGATGATGCCCACCTGATATTTCTTAAGGGCAGGCCTTAGAATACCCCTGAATTTAAGCAGCTGGGCGAACAGCTTCCCCTTTTCTTCTAGCCCTGGGATACGGTTATGTCGATTGAATTGGGTACTTACACTCAGTAGCTCCTCCAATCGTGGATTTAACAGATTAACAGAGTTGGAAGGGATAGGCAAAGTTGGCTCCTCTATGACATATGGACTTCAGCTCCCAGAATTCCTGAGCTAGCATGATTGGATCAGGAATGCTGGGAGTTGAAGTCCACATGCAATAGAAGAGTTAACTTTGCCTAGCCCTGATCTAATCCAACCCCCTGGCCAAGCATGAGACGAACCCCCCTCCCAATGGCATTTTCTCCCCTCCCCTGGTTTGTTTTATTTTCATTGCTGCTCTTTGGCCCGGCAGTCGTGGCCCCCGCCGCCGCCACTGCTGCCGGTGTCCTGATCGCTCTGATCGTCCGTGAAGCAGACGTCGACGTCGCTCTCGTTGTCGCTCTTTGGCTCCTGGAGCTCCTCGGCGCCGCCCTTGGGCAAGCTCTGGCCCGGGTGCCGGGACTTGACGTGCCTTTCCAGGTCGCGGCGCCTGACGAGGACCTTGCCGCAGAACTCGCAGCGATAGGGGGTGTTGCCCTCGGCGTGCAGCCGGATGTGCTTGTTGAGGTTGCTGGGGTCGCCGAAAGGCCGCAGGCAGACCTTGCACTTGAGCGGCTTGTAGCCGGTGTGAGTCCGCATGTGGATCTTCAGGCCGTACTTGCGCGAGTAGAGCTTGCCGCAGTATAAGCACAGGTGGCCCGTCTTGGGTTTGCCGCCGGCCGGACCCGCCGGCACCGCGGGCAAGTTCTCCAGGCGGCCGCCGCGGCTCTTCTCGGCCGCCGCCAGCTCCGAGAACGGATGCGTGCGAAGAGCCACCTCGCGGTCGGAGCCCAGCTCGGCCGGGTGGAGCCCAGCCGCGGCGGCCCCGCCGAAATAAGGCGCCGCCTCCGGGTACTTGAGGAAGTTGCCAAAATGGAGGTTGAGCGGGTAGCAGGGGGCGCTGTAGAGCAGCTCGCCGTTGTAGACGGCGAAGGAAGGTAGGAGGGGCGGAAGCGGGCAGTCCCCGGAGGCCGAATAGGGCCCTAGCCCTTCGAAGGGCGGCAAGGCGGCGGCGAAACGCTCCAGGTGGAGGCCGGCGCCGCCCGCCAAACGCGGGTAGCGGCTGGAAGGAGGGGGAAGGCTGGCCGAGAAGCCGCGCTCCACGTGCTTGAAGGCGGAGTTTTCCTCAAAGGGCGCCAGGAAGGGGAAACCCCGGACGGCGCCGGAATAAGTCAGGCCCGTCGCGGAAGAAGAGGGAGGCGGCGGGCCGAGCGGCGGGTGGCATTTGGTGTGAGGAGGCGGGTGACGGGAGCCGCCGGCTGGGCCGCACACGCGGCCGGGCTTGAAACTCCCCAAGGCCTTGCTGAGCCCGCCGCCGCCTTTGCCCTCTTCCCGAAAAGCGGCTGAGTCTTCTTTAACCAGGCCGGCGGGCTTGAAAGCCGACCTCACTCCGGGATAGAAAGACAAGCCGTTGCTGCCTCCTGAGGCGCTGCCCAGCAGGCCCCAAAACTGTCCTGGGCCCCTTCCCGAGCCCACGCTCATATCCAAGGCTCGCTCCTGCTCGGCTTTGGCGGTTTTGCGCCCGCTCCCGCCCGCTTTGGCTGAGGGCGGCGAGCTGCTCGATTCCCGCTTGACGGCGTCTCGGGACGCGGCCGGGCAAGGGGGCCTCGGAGGGGGCGCGGCTGCCAGTTTCAGAGCCGGACCGAACAGCTCTCCGGGCCGATGGTGGTGATGGTGGTCCGGCGCTCCTGCGAAGCCGCGGCCGTGGTTCAGCACGCAGTGGAAGTGGAGGTGGGCCTTGAGGCTGTTGGGATACTTGTAGGTCCGCCAACAGTACCAGCAAATGTAGCGCTCCTCGCCTAAGTTAAGGGAAAACAAACCGGGAGAGCTGTTACCCACAAGCCTAAATGGACGGCGCGCGACTCGACAAAATAAACTGCTCAAAAAATAAAGGGAACACTCAAAGAACACAATATAACTCCAAGTAAATCAAACTTCTATGAAATCAAACTGTCCACTTAGGAAGCAACACTGATTGACAATCAATTTCACATGTTGTCAGCACATTCAACTTTGTGCGGAACAAAGTATTAAAAGAGAATATTTCATTCAGATCTAGGATGTGTTCTTTGAATGTTCCCTTTATTTTTTTGAGCAGTGTAGTTTAAGGATTTCGAGATAGGAAGGGGAGGAAGATGATAGGGGCCTGTTGGTAAATCTGTTGAACCAGAGGTCGGTGTAACTGCTGTCCATTAGTAGTTCCCTAATTAGTAATTCCCCATTAAGTTGTTCCTTTGGACTCCATGAGTCTAAACAATTTCCCAACAATCTCTCAATTGCACATCTTGGTTTTCACAGGGTACTGATGTATCACTTTAGTCTCCATTGTATTGATTGTTGATTGTATCCTTAAGATTTTTATTAATATTGATTGTTTCGTGATTACTTATTTGACCCCCATGACAATCATTAAGCGTTTTACCTCATGATTCTTGATAAATGTATCTTTTCTTTTATCTACACTGAGAGCACCAAAGGCAAATTCTTTGTGTGTCCAATCACACTTAGCCAATGAAGAATTCTATTCTATTCTATTCTAAACAGGGTTATATGGGCTGGGTGGGCTGGCCCAAAAGCATGTTTGCTAGTAAAGTAGAGTGAGGAGGAGTAGGATATTGCAGGATTCTTTTCTCTTTTCTCCTCCCCATTACAAAAATGAGAGTAAATTCTATAAAGCCGAATCTGACATATTTTCCATGACTTCTTCCATTCTTATTTCTAAGCAATTGTAGTCACACCATTGTGAGAATGGTAGGGATGGTAGAAAGTAACCATAATACTTTAGAAATAGAACTTCTGAAATGTTTTAATCAATATACCTCTGCAGCCCCTAGAGCAGAGGTCCCCAAACTTTTTACACAGGGGGCCAGTTCACTGTCCCTCGGACTGTTGGAGGGCCGGACTATAAAAAAAAACTATGAACAAATTCCTATGCACACTACACATACCTTGTTTTAAAGTAAAAAATAAAATGGGAATGTACTATTTAGAGGGGGGAGAAGGTCTGAAATTCATATATGAAATTCATAATGGTTAATAAATTAGAAATATAATTGGTGTTGCACTTTTTGAAGGAACATTAAGGAGGAAATTTAATTTAAAAAAATGAATGTAACTGGATGACAAAATTAGAAAAAAAAACCTTTGCAACCTTTTTGATATTAGTTACTAACAAAATACTGCATTTTATTCACGGAAAATTAGATGGTACACTGTGTTGTTTGAATGTGTGTTGAGAGAAAAATTTAAAAAAATTACCCCCCCCCCAAAACAGACCTTCCTTCCTCTGTCCCTCCATTTCATTCTTCCTTCCTTTCTTTCTTCCTTGTTCCCTCCATTTCTCCTTCCTTCCCTCCTTCATTCCTCTCCACTTCTCCTTCCCTCCCTCTCTTTCCTTTTTCTTTCTTTCTCTCTCTCTTTTCCCTGTGCTCTTGTCACTCACCGGCGGGCCGGATAAATGGCCTCAATGGGCCGCATGTGGCCCACGGGCCGTAGTTTGGGGACCACTGCCCTAGAGTCACAAATTCAGTACATTATGGTTATTCACACATTCAGCCAGATGTTTAGACTAGAACGGACACTTCTACCTATTGATCTCGTCCCAAGGACTTCAAATAAGCAGCTGTTTCCATATAAAATACATTCATTATTATTTCTAAACTTTAAGGTAAAGGGCTTGATTTTAATTGATTTATTTTAAGACTTTTTTAACACTGGGGATCAAGAGTAATCTTTTATGTTGGTCTACAGTATTTTTTTTTTGCTTTTATACTAGAAATAGAGAGGGCAACACAAAGGAGAGTTGTCCAGTTTGATCACATTCTGAATTAAAACATAAAATGGATGGATCATTTAACAATTATGGCAAGCCTGAATTATCTTTGAAATAACAAGCACTGAACTAACATTTCCTGGCCAAGTTTGGTGTCCTGCAAATCCCATTTGTCAATTTCAAAAGAGTACAAATCTTGCACATCTGATATTTCGGAAGACACTGGTTGTTCATTGATAATTCCCCTTAATTGTTTTATCAATACTCCTAGCCCTGCTCTGACCTATTTATAGATTTCAGCATATCAAGTCATTAATGATGTACTACTTTAACATGAATCACTCAATCTGTCTGGCAAACAAAAATCTGAACTGACCAGCCCAACTCATAGTACAAGTTCTGGAAGATGCACGCACATAATGTGCAGCTACTGGGGAAGCCAGATTGCTCTCCTCTTTCTTACCTAGAAGCCATCTCCTTGATTACAATTGCAGAATTAAGCTCTAGTCATGAATGTGTTTGGTATCTGATTAACTGAGCAGGCAAGAATGTCATAAACAGATATCTTCAATTTAAGTTGAGTCAGTAATAAAATACAAGATCTTTTATAAAACAAATAATCTGATTTCAGTAACATCTCTTGCCTTCTGTCAAAATGAGTTTGTCTCTCTGAGTATGTTAATGAGTTCTTATGTATATCAGGTATACTGCTCACTCTGTATAATTGCAACTTTTATATTTTATGGACAATTTTTGAATTTCGTTTGTGAATGCCATTTCCTTCTTATTTCACTCCTCTCCATTTCTTCTCTCTACTCTTTATGAGCAACAAATGCAACCACTAGCAGTGCCACAGATAGACAAATCATATCTTGTTACAAAATGAGCTGCCTGAATTATCCCTCTTCACCTATTCTGGAAAGCCTAATGATGTCCTTTTCAATATCAGGGCTTTCCATAGTAACATCTTCCAATGACGCATGTTATCTTTGGCAACAAGAGATTTCTGCCTCTATCCAGGATAAATAGGCAATAAAATGAAATCCGGTGTTCAAAATGTTAACATTCATAAAACAGCAGCAAAACTCTTCAACCTCTCAAAACATTATGTTATGCTTTACGGTAACCATTCTTGAACAAAGACCCTTTGTAGACATTATATAGATTATAATTCATAAAATTACTGAGTCAGTCCATATTTTAAGGTCTAATTCTTCTTCATAAGAAACCATGAGTTTAACCAGTGATACGTTGCCTGTTATTAATTTGTCTGATGCCAAACACTAACTTAGTAAATATAACTTAGTAAATACAAAGCAGACCTGTCATGCTTAAGTTTGCAGTCTCAAAAGAACCTTGCCGCTGCTTCTTTGCAATCCAAATGGAGGACTGCACGATACTTCCATCGCTTGTGTAATTTCTATCCCAATTTTCTGTCCAGAAGATAAGTTACACGAAAGCACTGGAATGATCAAAAACAATTCCCAAGTCTTTGGGAAATCTGAATCGGGCTGCAAATAGTTAATCCGCATCTGACTGTTGAGAAAAGTGGAAAGACTATATAATGCGTATCAGTTGCTGGCACCTTTCTCCGTTGAGAACTTTTTTTGGGAGGGGGGCGAAAAAGTGACAGCGGAGGAAAAGGAGTAAAGCTGAAGAAGGCGGCGAGCGCTGCAGCGAGGCTGTTTATGGGCACGAAGAGGCGGCCAGCGCCAGCAGCTGCCGTCTTCACGCTCGGATCCGGCGGCCCATCTGTTGACGCGGACAGAATAGGTAGCGTATGTCAGGGAACGGATTCTGGAAACAAAGGGCAATCTAACGCTCATGAACCCCTCGTTACGAGACAAGACAATGGCCTTAGATGGATGGGCCAGAAGGAATCGGCTGATTTAATAAGGCCAATGGCCTTCGGGCTCCCTTCCTGCAATGTTCCGGTTGTCCCGTGATAGCAACTCGGTTCAGACTGGGTGGTTTATGGATGGAGAGGAAAAAGCGAAGATTGTGCCGAAATGGTGACCGCGATATTAAATCTCCCGGTTAACCAGCAGCATCCACTAAGTTCAGAGTGAGGGAAGATGTCGACAAAATATACACTGCTCAAAAAAAGTAAAGGGAATACTTAAACAACACAATATAACTTCAAGTAAATCAAACTTCTGTGAAATCAAACTGTCCACTTAGGAAGCAACACTGATAGACAATCAATTTCACATGCTGTTGTGCGCATTCAATTTTGTACAGAACAAAGTAATGAGAATATTTCATTCATTCAGTTCTAGTGTTCCCTTTATTTTTTTTGAGCAGTGTATATATCGTCTTTTCAGCTCGGTTGTCAACTGGGGGAGACCCCACTGAAGTAAATTTCGGATTTGAAGAGAAGACTTCAAACACCATCACTTTTGATAGGGAACTAAAAAGCTATTGGTCAAACGGCAGGCAACCAAAAAAAAATCTGGAAGTTTTGCAAACTTATCTGAGTCGAACTATAAAACGAATTTTAAAACAAGATCGAATTATCGTGTTACATTGGTCACTCAAGAATGAACATTGAGTCCTTCAGGAGTGAGCGGCATACAAAATTAATTAATACATTAATTAATAACACATTCCCACTAATATGGGGACACAACTTTTTTTTTCAGATCACAGGCTCAAGCGTGTGTCTGTGTGGAATGAATAGACATGGAAGCCTATTCCTAGACTTCTATTCTAGACTTCTCAGGAAGATTTCTAAAAGGAAGTGCTGGGTGAAATACCAAATCTCACAAATAAACTAGTAGTTGTAATTCCTATAATAGCTGGGTGATTTTGCGCTGAGAAAAATGGGCCAAACTCTATATTTTCAGTTTCCCTTCAGTTATTTAAGCCCATAAATAACAAGTTATTTCATCTATACAAATACATCTACCTACAGCAATCCGAATCCGTTAAAAAAATGGAGATGGACCTTCGCTCTGGTTTCCCAATGATTTTTTAAAAAACTTGAAGAAATTACCTCCCTTCTGCTGGAATAAGATTGATTGATTGATTGATTGATTGACTGACTGACTGACTGACTGACTGACTTACTTACTTACCTACTTACCTACCTACCTACCTACTCACTCACTCATTTATTCGATCAATCAATCGATTGATTTATCTGGCCGCTCATCTTGCAAACGGGAAGGGGGGAGAGAATAAACTTTAAAACCTTACAGCCAACAAAACAAAGCTGTGGGGGGTTTGGCGGGGGGAGAGAAACCGTTTTAAGGCATGATCGGAATGTACAGTTTGCAAGGCGCAAAGGCTCTCCTACACTCTACCTAAGCACTAATCTGGTACAGACGTACTTCGGGTTTTCTGCTTAGGTTCCCTTACACGACTTCTGCCAACTTGTCTAATGAAGAGTTCTCCAAAACTTGAAAGCGTTTTATAAAACTTCTGGGATCTAATGAAGCGTTGCTTCCATAAATTAGGATTTCTTACTCTTGCTTGCTGACTCGACTGGACAGCCAAGCTCAGTATAGGCGGTTCTTAACAGTTTTTTGTATACTGACTGTAAGTGAAGAGAATCCTGGAGTCCCGCCCCCTCCCGGCCAAATATAACGGGGCTGATGCTACCCCACCATCCTTGGCCGCTTTGGCTGAGAACTCCAACAAAGGTAATTTTAAGGCTTTGATCTGTCTCCAACAAATCGTATCGGCTTCCCAATTGGAAGGGTCATAAGCGCTTTAACGTTTATTTGGTTATTTATTATATTTTTATGCCGCCCAACTCCCTAGAGACCCAGGGCAGCCCACCACAAAAATAAGCATGGATCAATGTTAAAATATTTCAATTTAAAATAATGACTGCCATCCATACACACACAGTAAATACACACACACACCTGATCAATGGTCCCAGGCCTGTCGGAAAAGCCAACTCTTTAAGGCTTTTGGGAAGGCCAATAAATGGGGGGCAATGCGAATCTCAGGAAGTAGCTGATTCCAGAGAGTCGGGGCAACCACAGAGAAGGCTCTTTCCCCAACACTGTTTAGCTGATGGGACCCGGAGAAGACCAACCCTGTGGGATCTAACTGTTAGCTGGGAGGTATGTGGTAGAAGGCAGTTTCCAAGATACTCTGGCCATGCGCCATGTGGGGCTTTAAAGGTAATAACCAACACCTTGAATTGTGACCGGAGACCGATAGGAAGCCAGTGCAGCTGGCACAGAACTGGTGTAGCCTGGGTGTATCTGGTCACACCCACCACAGCTCGGGCAGTTGCATTTTGGACCAACTCTAGTCTCAGAACACTCTTCCAGGCTAGCCCCATGTAGAGCGCATTGCAATAATCCAGCCGTGAGGTGAGGCATGGCATGAGTGACCCTGAGAAAAGCCTCTCGATCCAACTCGATCCCTGTTAGAAATGGTTCATAGTACACTCTCAATCCAACTTGATGGTCCATGGGGTTTGAATAAAGTGTGGGAAGAAATACACTGGTCAACTCTTTGCTGAGAATGGAAGACTTAACATACTAGAAATTGTGACCGATCTGTAAGTTCCAAGCGACAACGGCTCGAATATAGTAGCAAGCCTAAATTGGAAAGTTTCTTGGTTCCTGCCCTCCTCTCCGCCCGTACAGGCAGAAACACAACGGTTTGAAGCGAAGAGCCCCGTTTACTCAATCTGCACCGGTTGAATGGAGCGGTTCCAACACTTCTACTCGGCCCGGTCTCTTCGAGCGGTTCTCGAAAAGTTTTTTATTTATTTATTTATTCATTCATTCATTCATTCATTCATTCATTCATTCATTCGATTTCTATGCCGCCTTTCTCGAGGAGACTCGGGGTGGTGTACAACATTAAATATAACAATCTAATAACTATAAAATATGAAAATTTACTAAAACATTTTAAAAGCAGGAACCTCATTTATATGAGCCACCCCACCTCCGCCACCCAAGGGCTTGATGAGAATCTCTGAGTGAAACAAGATTGTTCTCCACAACGCCTTTGAAGTTTTCCTAACGTCATTTAAAGCAGGGGTCTCCAACTTTAGCAAGTTGAAGCCTGGAGGACTTCAACTCCCAGAATTCCCCCAGCCAGCAAAGCAACTTTAGCAAGTTGAAGCCTGGAGGACTTCAACTCCCAGAATTCTGGTCCTCCAGACTTAAACTTGTCAAAGTTGGAGGCCCCTGATTTAAAACGAGGCGTGGTCGGAGTTATAGGTTTCAGATTAGCAGCATCCCGAAGCAAGGATGGAAGTTGAGGGATGGGCTCAATAAATTAATAAATAATAAACTCCGTCGGGGGGGGGGCTTTGAATCTCACTCCTTCCAGAGGGGTTTTGCTACCCTGCGGGACATTCACCGTGAACCCAACCTCTTTGGTCCTAATTGGATTAACTATACATTTAAAAACTCTAGAGAAGGCTTCGTTCCTGGGAACCTTGTGAGTAGCTCTTGTCAGCAGCAGAAATCTCATTGCGAGGTGCTGGTGATTAAAAGAAATGCTCTTGTATTTATTAGTTGTAGTGTTTAAGAATGGCCTAGGTCAGAAGTCACCTTGGTTGGTACAGTGGTTAGAGTGCAGTACCGCAGGCTACTGATCACCGGTTGCCAGCAATTTGGCAGATCGAATCTCAGTAGGTTCCAGGTTGACTCAGCCTTCCATCCTTCGAAGGTCAGTAAAATGAGGACCCAGATTGTTGGCGGTAATATGCTTACTCTCTATAAACTGTTTAGAGAAGGCTGTAAAGCACTGTAAAGTGGTATATAAGTCTAAGTGCTATTGCTATTGCTTAATGAAGCTTAGGTCCCATCACCATCTCAATCTAAGAGTGGCCCAAGAAAATAATTGCATTAAGAGAAGAGGGCGACCCTTTATTGGTTTGTCTGATTGCAGAACAGCTCAGGTACCACTTATCCTCACACCCAGCTGGCAAAGACAAATTCTAACTGTGGACTTATCCATGGTGCAACCACAGGACTTAAGAGGAGCCTGTTGTATGTTCCCAATGGCTTATCACCACTATAATATAAAATTTATTTATTTCTTCAATGGTTCCTACCATCCATCTCCTCCCACTTATGACTGTAACTTGTTGCTTGTATCCTTAAGATTTATATTAACATTGCTTGCTTCATGGTTGCTTATTTGACCCCTATGACAATCATTAAGTGTTGTATCTCATAATGATAAATGTGTCTTTTCTTTTATGTACACTGAGAGCATATGCACCAAAGACAAATTCCTTGTGTGTCCAATCCTACTGGGCCAATAAAGAATTCTATTCTATTCTATTCTATTCTATTCTATTCTATTGCCCTAACCAGGAGATAAAATAATGTGCTGAAGCTAACCAAAGTAAGGACGCTAGCCAGATGAATATCTGGTAAGCATATTCTTTTCCCTATTTTCCTCCCCCAAAACTAAGGTACGTCTTATAGTCCAGTGCGTGTTATACTCCAAAATATGGTAATCTAATGGATTAAATTAGAAATTATTCTATTCTATTCTACTCTATTAACAGTAAAAAGCAAGACCAACTCCTCTCCTCCTTCTCCTCCTCCTTCAAAAGAGGAGAGCACTTTAATCAGAGTAATGGACAGTGCAGCTATGATGATGGATGTAAATGAGACTTTCTCCCAGGAAAAGGGACAAGGATAGCGAGCTTAATGAAAACAAGATAGGGTTTTTGGGGTGACTGCCAGACCTTGGCTGAGCTAAAAAGAAAAAAGAAAGGGTGAGACCTAGTTTGAATTGAGAAGGGAGGCTGCTAGGAAATCTCAGGATTTTAAACTAGATTAGGAAGTCAGGAAAGGCTTTACACTTCCTGTAGGATTGCCCAGAAATTGCCCACCTGCTATTGGCTTGATTATTCTCCAGCTCCTTATCCTAGAATAGCAATAGCGTTTAGATTTATATACTGCTTAATAGTGCTTTTACAGCTCTCTCTAAGTGGTTGACAGAGTCAGCATATTGCTCCCAACAATCTGGGTTTTCATTTTACCCAACTCGGAAGAATGGAAGGCTGAGTCAACCTTGGCTCAGAATAAAGGGTTGACTACTTTGTCATAAAATTGCTGTAACCAACAATGACGAATCACTCAAGAAAGAAAGAAAGAAAGAAAGAAAGAAAGAAAGAAAGAAAGAAAGAAAGAAAGAAAGAAAGAAAGAAAGAAAGAAAGAAAGAAAGAAAGAAAGGTGTCCCCAGTGTTAGGAAGGTTAGGAAGAATACAGTGAAGCAACGAGGTCTCTTAAGAGGGGATGTAGAAAGTTTTTACACGTGACTGATTGAGAACATCAAAGTACAACGTGCTAGAATAGGTCATGTTCAAGAAAGGATGCACTACAAACCTGTATATGTAAATCGGAAATGTGTTCCCATAGCAATCTAGAACCGTTCCCAGTCTAGGGTATACCGGGGCTTCTTTAAACTCAGACGTGGAATTTTCTCCAAGTTTACAAATGCTAGACCGAAACTTTGGAAAGCAAACCCTGACCTCGGGAGCAGACCTCGGGAGTCGGGAGCACCTAAAATTATAATGCAGGCCTTTCTAGACAGGACATCAGAGTCATACCAGATTGGGGCTGCCTACAAGATAGGTGGATGGATGGATGGATGGATGGATGGATGGATGGATGGATGGATGGATGGATGGATGAATATAGATAGAGAGACAGGCAGGCAGGCAGGCAGGCAGGCAGGCAGATTGATTGATTGATTGATTGATTGATTGATCGATCTATCTGCCAAATAAAGCGTCTTTTAAGTTTCGTGTTTAAAACATAAAAAATAGTGTACGTTAGGGCTTGTTAACTATTCTCTCTTCTTTCAAGAACCTTGGCTTGCCGTCCCAAAGGTGCTTTCCCTCACCCCCACCCCCACCCCCCTTCCCAGAGTCAACTAACTGGACTTTCTGTTTTTTTCTCTGAAGACGTTTCAGTACTCATCCAAGAAGCTTCTTCAGCTCTGACTTGTCAGGTCAGAGCTAAAGAGAAAGCTTCTTGGATGAGAGGCGAAATGTCTTCAAAGAAAAAACAGCAGTGGTTAGAGTGCAGTACTGCAAACTACTTCTGCTGATCACAGGCTGCCAGCAGTTTGGCAGGTCGAATCTCAGTAGGCTCAAAATTGATTCAGCCTTCCATCATTCCGAGGTGGGTAAAATGAGGACCCAGAATGTTGGGGGGCAAGATGCTTATTCTCTGCATAAACCGCTTAGAGAAGGCTGTGAAGCAATATATAAGTCTAAATGCTAAATGCTATAACCATGACCTGGATGACTGAGAATCTCCATTGGCACTTGGCTTGCCATCTAAACAGCAGCGCCTGGCCATACGAGGTAAGCTATGAGGGGCTGATAGGAGGCTCGAGGTGGCTTCACAGCTTCTTATCGCCTCCTTTTGCGTCCTTAGCATCTTTTTCTTTTAGGTACACTGAGCGCACCTGCACCAAAGACAAATTCCTTGTGTGTCCAATCACACTTGGCCAATAAAGAATTCTATTCCTCCATTCCTCTTAGCACTGAAGATGAACACCGGGCGTGATGAGAGGTAGGACGCTGTCTTTTCCTGAGGCTGCTCTGTCCAAGTCACGGGTGCTGCGCCAGATCCGATATGGGATGTGTGTGTATGTACTAATTCCATTGGGCTCAATAAGGGTCGAATTCCTCCGAATTAAAGACATTTAGAACTTTAAAATGAGGTCGGACCGGACGATTCTACCTACAATGAAAATTAATCGCAACTTTCCGGAAGTGATTACTTTGATTCAGCAGATTGAAACACCCTTGTTCTGGGGGTCAGTAAGAAGGGAGGACAGTGGAGAGGTTGGGAAGGTTTTTAACAAATGTTGTGGTTTCATTAGTTCATTAGTAGTTTCATTAGCTAAGTGTGTGTATTGCCTACTATCTGTCTTTGCTAGTTTTATATGGCTTGCTGTTATGCCCTTTGTTTAAAAAGGGCATTATAAATAAACGTATTGTTGTTATTGTCATTGTCATTTTTCTTTTTCATTGTCATTGTCACTATCACTATCATCACCATCTTATTGTTATTGTCATTGTCACTATCTTCATCATCTTATTGTTATTGTTGTTTGTTGTTTTTATTATTGTTGTCATTGTCACTATCATCATCTTACTGTTGTTGTTGTTGTTTGTTTGTTGTTATTGTCACTATCATCATAGTCATCATCATCTTATTGTTATTGTTGCTGTTTGTTTATTGTTGTCGTTATCATTATCATTATCATTCCAGAACTTTTCAACTTTCTTTTTCGGCGCCCTTTCCCGGCAATTTGCCAAACTCTGCCAGAGCCCAGATGCTGGCTCAATCCCAGGTGCCTACCTTTCTCGTCGTGAGTCGGGGTCGCCGTGGGCGGAATATCAAACCACTCCGCCAAAGCGTTGGAATACCACACGGTCAGCTCCTCTCCCGGCTGGACGTCTCGCAACGCCCGGTAGAAAATCTAAAGGAGGTTAAAAAAACGAGAGACTGAGACCCTCCGGCGGCTCAGGGGGCGGGGGGGCCAAGGCTTTGAGGGGCCCCTATCCGCAGAGTTGAGCTGCTAAGGTGGAACGTTGGCTCTGAGTGCTAGCGGAGTCCAGCGCAATTCTGCTACGGCACCTGGGCAGGTAGCGAAATTGCGCGCGGAGACGCAGGTGCGCCCTGGGCGCACCTGCGTCTCCGCGCGCGTTTTCGCTACCTGCCCAGGTGCCGTAGCAGAATTGCGCTGGACTCCGCTAGCACTCAGAGCCACGGGGACGAGCACACCTCACCAGCCCACCTCTGCCCAATCCGCCTATCCGGTGAACCGAAGCAAGCTAGGAGAGAAGCCAGTACCTGTCCCCCGGGCAGATCGGCCACCGCTTCCAGAGTCTGTTCTTGGGCGTGTCGGGCCGCCCGGATTAGCCCGATCCATTCCACGGCCGAGGCGCCGGCTTCGTCCACCAGCTCCCCTCTCAGCATCCTCACCTGGAAAAACAAGGGGAAGCCGGTCAATTGTTAAGGTCCAGGGACTTGGCAAGTGGGCTTGCGCTGCCTTGCAGGGCGCGCCTTGGAAAACCGGCAACACTGGAGGGGATCTAACCAATGACCATTCTGGAGACTAGAAAGGATTGCTGCCGTTGGCAAAGAGAAGGGACCTATCCCGGGTGGGGGGGCCGACGCAGAGGGGTAGCGAAAATGGAGCTCCACCCCAGAGCACCTAATTTGCACTGAAAGGTGTTGAAAGAAAATGCATAAGCCACGCCCATAGTGTGGTAGTAAAATTTTTGGTAGCCTGTCACTGGACCTATCCATCGCCCCCCGCCCCGCCCCCCCAGCTCTTTAGCCAACTGTTGCAGCCAAGAAACGCTTGCTATCTGAACCAGCTCCGAAGTGAAGTTCAATCGTGGCTTGCCGTCGGGGTCAATATGCAGAAAATCGCATCCTACTGCTGCAAACTAAACCTGGTTTAGGCGATTGAGTGCAGCGAGTGGTGCTTGGTTGTTGTTGATTTTTTAATGGACATTGGATTTACAGCGCTGAACTGAAAAAAAACCCCCTGAACTGCAGAAAAAACAATTGCTGCCAACCCGCCTTCCATATACTGCACGAGTCAAAAAGAGGCCAATGAAAATATTTACTGACCCCTCGCATCCTGGACATAAACTCAGTTCCTACCCTCAAAATGTCGCTACAGAGCACTGCACACCAAGACAACTAGATACAAGAACAGGTCTTTTTTTCCCGAACG
This sequence comes from Erythrolamprus reginae, assembly GCF_031021105.1. Taxonomy (NCBI): domain Eukaryota; kingdom Metazoa; phylum Chordata; class Lepidosauria; order Squamata; family Dipsadidae; genus Erythrolamprus; species Erythrolamprus reginae. The sequence continues at coordinate 292,964,451 of NC_091950.1, read as the reverse complement.
CCATCACTATGCTAAACAAATAACTCCCTCAACACTGTCCAACTATTTACTAAGTCTGCACCTCTATTTCGACTAGTTTTTTTCCTCATCATTCCTATCACCGATTTCCTCCCACTTAGCACTAGTATGACTGTAACTTGTTGCTTGTATCTTTAAGAGTTTTGTATTAATATTAATTGTTTCCTCATTGGTTATTTGACCCCTATGGCAATCATTAAGTGTTGTCCTTCATGATTCTTGACAAATGTATCTTTTTTATTTTATGTACACTGAGAGCCTATGCACCAAAGACAAATTCCTTGTGTGTCCAATCACACTTGGCCAATAAAGAATTCTGTCTGTCTGTCTGTCTGTCTGTCTGTCTGTCTGTCTGTCTCTCTGTCTGTCTGTCTCTCTAATCTACCTACCTACCTACCTATCTATCTATCTATCTATCTATCTATCTATCTATCTATCTATTATAAAAGCCCATGTATTCGAGTGGTAAATTTGGATTGTCTTTAAAGGAGTCCCGCCTTTGGAAGAGAAGCCTAGTGGCTGCCTTTTTTGGATTTTCGTTTATTTCTGTTAAAAGGACCTCCGAATGGGTTTGCCTAGGCACAGTGGGAGGAAAGGAAGGGCGCCAGATCCACTTGAATGGAAGGGCTGGTGTTCAGGTGATAGAGCTGACACCGTGGCCATAAAGGATCTTCCTTCGAAGTAAGTCCTTCTGGTTTTAGTTAGCCTTACTTCCAAGAATCTGAGGCTTCGAAGTGAGTTATGCTGCCCTATTTTCTCACAGCAGGCAGAAAGTGACACAGATCTCCCTCGTGTTGCTTCGGAAAAATTCCTGGCAATTGAAAAAAAAAAAGAACAGGGGTTGGGGGTTTTTGTTGGGGGGGGGACCCAACCCTTCCTTTTCCTTTCACTTTCTGTGCCCCGACTCCACTGAAAAGTTTAATTGCAAAACGGTTCTATGAACATTTTCCATCCACCCAGGCAAAGAATCTGGTTTTAGATTCCTCTTCAGTGCAATTAATGAATGAATCATCTAATCGGATTCGGGACCATAGGTGACTCGGTTTAGTCATCAAAACTCTCTCGTTTTTCAGAATCTGCTTGAACATGGTAGTTGGGGGGGGGGACGGAGTGGGAACGAGGAGCTTACCCCGTTTGAAAGACTGCGCAATAAACACCGTTCTTACAAAAGGCAATGCTAAAGGGAGCAATTGAGGGAGCCAGATGAGAAATAAATTTGAAGAGTCTGGCAGGGCGTTTAAAAACAATTAAAGGCTATTCAGAATCCGAGAAGGGTGGATGGGGGGGGGGGAACTTGTGACAGATCGCTGGACTTGGGGACCAAGTTGCCTCCTCTTAGATTCATCTGGAGAAAGCCACCTATCCCTAAAACCATTTCTATTCTGGAAGCCATTTTATAGGGTCGGGATGCGTCAATATTATTAACGTCCCACACAAACATAGAAACATAGAAGATTGGCGGCAGAAAAAGACCTCATGGTCCATCTAGTCTGCCCTTATACTCTTTCCTGTATTTTATCTTAGGATGGATATATGTTTATCCCAGGCATTTACTGTGTATTTAACACTCACGTCTGCTGGAAGTTTGTTCCAAGCATCTACTACTCTTTCAGTAAAATAATATTTTCTCACGTTGCTTCTGATCTTTCCCTCAACTAACCTCAGATTGTGCCCCCACAGAGCTGTATGTTGGACCTGCAGCCCCGATTCCTTTTGCTGAATAAATATCTCATCCGGATCAAAACGTTCCTATTATTATCATGACTCAGCTTGGAAAAAAACGGAGATAGAATAAATATGCCAGCCACGGCTTGGGATATGCGGCTGGCGCCTCTCCAACGGGGTCCAAAGCTCCAGGACAAAATTTGCCTAGTTCTTCTTTGCCCCATAACTGACCTTGGCAAAGGCGCGTGGGGGGAAAAATTAGGCCAGGCTATGAATCCACGGCTTGCAAACTTTTGTTGTTGTTGTTGTCCATATTTGTACCTCCGTGGGAACAGTCTCTAGAATGAAGACCACCGGTGCCTCATTAAAACTGTCTGCGGGGTGGCGGTGCTCATTGACGGCTGACTTTCCTTTCAGTACCTACCCGGTCCAACAACCTTTCCTGTCAAGAAGGGCCGGTTCCGGATCAGGCCGCCTCCACTTTCACCCCGCTTCGGAAGACCATATCGGCACCTCTTTGATCTTTTAATGACGTCTTCATTATGAATCTCGACTTTAGGTTATTTTGGGAAGAAACATCAAGGGTGGGTGGGGGCTTATTCTGAGTGTCAAAAAGCCATTCGGGGATGGAGAAGGACAAATAATGCGTGCCAGTAAATATTTGTCTGTCTGTCTGTCTGTCTGTCTGTCTGTCTGTCTGTCTGTCTGTCTGTCTGTCTGTCTGTCTGTCTGTCTGTCTGTCTGTCTGTCTCCATCTCTCTATGTCTCTGTCTCTGTCTCTCTTTCTGTCTCTGTCTCTGTCTATCTGTCTGTCTGTCCGTCTGTTTCTCTCTCTCTCTCTCTCTCTCTCTCTCTCTCTCTCTCTCTCTCTCTCTCTCTCTCTCTCTCTCTCTCTCTCTTAAATCTTAACCTCTGAACGGCATCAGAAAGACCTGAACATTTTTTTCAATTAAGTTTCAAACGATCACCTGTAATTTATTGCATCTTTGACAAACTACAGACTCAATCTGCAAATATCAACGGTGTGCAATATTAGGGGATGTTGTTACTCGACACTACAATGCAAAATTAATAAATATATTTCACATGTACAGTATTTGCTTATTTGACCCCTATGACAATCATTAAATGTTGAACCACATGATTCTTGACAAATGTATCTTTTACATCTGAGAGCATAAGCACCAAGACAAATTCCTTGTGTGTCCATTCACACTTGGCCATTAAAATTCTATTCTATTCTATTCTACATGAAGAAAGAAAGAAATATCTGAATGGCACCATCATCTACCCCAGAAACCTCAGAGACCCAAACTCTTGCCTATCCCATTCCTTCCACGGGCGGGGAGGAGGGAAGGGAAAAATAGGGTCTCTTGGGTGCTGTTCCCTCATCCAAAAAGGATCTGTTCCCCTTTCTCCCTTTTCCCCGTCTGGGCTTAGGGGTCTCCCCACCCACCCACCCACCCTGTGCTTTCCGCCCAGGTGTGGGAGCAATACCTTTTTCTTGGGTCCCGGCTCCCTGCGATCGGACAGGTACTTGCCCAGTTTGAAGGTGCCGGGCACAGGACCCAGGCGGAGGCCGGCCGGGATGCTGCTCTCCGCGGTGATGCCGAGGGCTGGCGGGGGCCGCTGGCTGCTGAGCATCGCTGCCTCTGGGCAAGGGCACCGCGGCGCTGGGAAGAGCTGGTCCCACGCCGGACGCCGCTTGGACTGAGCAGCGGCGGGGGGTTGAGCCGCCCTGGTGGGTTCTCTCCGCCCGCAGAGTGACGCGGCCGGTGGGGGGGGGGCACCGCCTTTTCAATCGCTTCCCCGGCGAGGGCTCGACGGGTGCTCCAGGGCGCCTGGTTGGGGCGGGCGAGAGAAGTTGAGCGCTTGGAGCAGCTGCCGAGTTCCCTGCGAGAGGGGTCACATGGCGCTTTTCCCGACCCCCCCCCCTCTTCTCCTCCTCCCTCCCTCCGCATAATCAAGGGCCTATTTTTTTTTTTTGAATGGGGCAACCAACAATGGCCCAGGCGACCTTCCCATTCCTAAAAATCCAATTTGTCAAGGGCAAAGAAAAGGCGCTGGTGAATCAAAGGTCTGGAGGGACCATTAATCCTCAGCATGGGAGATTGTCCCCGAGACAGTTACGATATTTTAAGTGACAAATCCACGGTATAATTTCTCCATAAATTTCACTTCCTCCGATTGTTCCCCGACAAACCAGTTTTGGAAGAGAAGGGAGTGTTTTAAGTCTACTTGGCTGAGCCTTTTGTGAGCCAGGGGACTTCAAAGATCTTTTAATTCTCCCTCCTTTTGCGGAGATTGTAAAGGCGATTAAACAAAGAGGGGTTGGGGTGGGTGGTGGTGGGGAGAAATGTTTGGAGGCCTTGTTAACTTCTATTGATTCCTGGCGTGTGCCATACAGAAATTGGGCAGGTACTTGATGGGAAAACACCAGAAAATGCTTACAACTTTTAAAACGGAAAGAGCAACGCTGCTTATATGGGCCAACTTCGTGGCTCGGTTAAAGGCCAGGATTCTGCTTCGTTCCTTAAGTCTCCTTTATTTCTGGACTCACCTATCCGAGAGGCAGGGTTCCTCCTCGTTTCTTGGAAGCGTTTCAAAACGTGGCAGAAATAGTTTTATCTGAATTTAAAGAGCTGGCATTGGAACTCAGTTAAGGAAGAGGAAGTATAGCAAGACCCAAGATGATGAAAATCGCTTCTTCTTTGGCGTGCATTGACCAAACCTTGATTCGGGCAACACATTTTTCCCCTTCCAAGTCTGTTATTCTGTTTATTTAGAATTTTAGAACAATAAATCGAAAAGCTACAAGTCTGGTTTTTTACCTAACAAAACCAAAGAGTCTGGCAAACTATTTTTCTTTAAGAAATTTTCAAAAAGATAAGCCGAGACCTAGAGGGAATATGGGATGAAGATAAATAATACAAGATAACTAGATAGCTAGAGAGAGAGGCAGACAGACAAGTTCCAGTTCCAGACAGACAGACACAGAGAGGGGGGGTGAGAGGGAGAGGGAGGGAAAGAGACTGGAGAGAGGGGGGGAGGATAGAGATGATAGAGGATAGAGATGATAGATGATGGATGGATGGATGGATAAATAGAGATAGATAGATAGATAGATAGATAGATAGATAGATAGATAGATAGATAGATGATAGATAGATAGATAGATAGATAGATAGATAGATAGATAGATAGATAGACAGACAGACAGACAGACAGACAGATAATGATAGACAGACGATGATAGACAGACGATGATGGATGGATGGGTGGGTGGATGGATAGATGGATAGACAGACAGACAGACAGACAGACAGGATAATAGATATTCCATCTATTCAATGTTCAATAATATGTATTATTGAACCGCCATAAAATATTTGAACGCAGGGTAAGCCAGGGGTGTATTGCAGGATGTAGGGTGAGAATTAAGCGTTAAGTTTCAAATCCATAGTTGGTTACTAATATTCTTAGAAGCCCTATTGAAATCTCGGGGATTTGTTTCGCAGGAAAGGCGAAGCTATCTAGCACGAAAGGATGCTTCTGCCCTTCCCATGGCAATGATCGATGTGTTCCAGTCGCTTTTCCTGGAGGATTTCAGGCAGCTCTTGACTGTCCAAAAACTTCCTGTCCCATCCGCACCTCCCCTTCCATGCAGATCTATTGTCTGGTAATACCAGGCTTGCCCTCCGAACAGGAATGGAGATTTATAATACAAGACATCTCAACGCTGCGGAAGAGGGGGGGGGGGGGAGAGGGACGTCTTAATTCTACTTCTGCAAACAATTCGAGCAATTGGTTGACCTAGAGCTACTTCTAGGACCAGGCGCAAGAATACATCCCAGGAAAAGGTCATTTTCGTTTCTTCAACTGTCTTACGGCTGCCCCAAAATCGGTAGAATGAACTGCGTTTTAAGGAAAAAGAGTTTTACACCGGTCCTCCAAAAAGCTTTGAGTAGCTCCCAACAATCTTAGCCTAACCAGGAGCCGCGTGACCCGGCTTGATTTTTTTTTTGGGGGGGGGGGGGAATACCTCTCTACCAGGTTGTAAGAATACCCCCCCCTTCAGCCAACGAAAACTGACTTCCCAATTTATTTGCACCCCGCTGAACCCCTCGCGAAGGTTTTATTGTCATGCTCCTCGCCGCCAACAAATAGGATGGCAAATCTGCCTGTCCTTTTTTCCGTTCAAAAGAAGGGTGAAAGGGAGCTATTGCGGGGGGGGGGGGGAGAGAGAGAGAGAGCTCGAAGTTGGCTTGCTGTTTTCCGGTCGCCCGTGCGAGATCTGGCCGGACGGTAAGCGAAGAAGACCTTCGCGGCGTCGCTTCTTGAGAAATGCACTTTGATTGCCGAGCGAGGAGGCGCCTCCGTGCGCGGCTGCTTTGTGCCATCTCTCGCTGCCTTGCTCGCTCTCTTCCCAGAGTTTAGACGGGTAGCAGTTTCCACCGCCGGCGAACATCCCGGAACGAATCGTTTGGAGGAGAGCCAATGAGACCCCCAAATAAAAACCCATCTGCTTGAAAAGGACTGACTTCCCACTAGCTAATGCAAAGGCTTCGCGGCCTGGCAGGGCCGGATAATCAGCCCCGTCCCTTGGAAATTACATTCAAAGGAGCTGGGGTAGGGCTGACTTTCACGTAACCTTTGGGACCGAGCCTCGGAAACTCTGTTCAATTCAAATAGCAGTAGCTTTTAGATTTATATACCGCATCACAGTGCTTTACAGCCCTCTCTAAGCAGTTTACAGAGAGTAAGCATATTGCCCCCAACAATTTGGGTCCTCATTTTACCAACCATGGAAGGATGGAAGGCTGAGTCAACTTTGAGCCTACTGAGATTCGATCTGTCAAAATGCTGGCAGAAGTAGAAGTAGCTTGCAGTACTGCACTCTAACCACTGCACCACTGGCACTCTAACCACTGCACCACTGAGGCTCTTAGGACCTAATCTGGCAGATTTTGGCGATTTCATTAAAAACCTTAACTGAGGCTGGGTTTGTTTTTTGTTTCGTCTTTTATTCAATCCAGTTACTGGGCGGGGGGGGTCTAAAAATATGGAACATTTAGTCACCTGGAGCGAACTATCTCGTGCGTTTGGATCAGAGGTCTTCAAATTTGGCAACTTTAAGCCTTGTGGACTTCAATTCGCAGAATAGCTGGCTGGAGAATTCTGGGAGTTGAAGTCCAGAAGTTGCCAAGTTTGGGGACCCCTGGTTTGAATCTTAAACCTATCCTATGGGAATCAGGCATGATTTTGATTACTTAGTTATCAAACACTGAGCTAAGGCATTCTTAACTTGGCAGGGAAAAGGAAGGACCTCCCGCGCTCTTTGATAATGTTGCTGAAATGGCTGGGGATTTGAGCCTTTGTATCTGGTTCTCCAGTGTGGATCGGGACGGGGGTGTGTGCTTGTAACACAACCTACCTTGGGCAGGTCTATTCCAAAGCCCTGCACCTTATCCCCGTGCTGTTGACTATAAGGACCCTTCCGTGAATGAAAACACAAAGCGTTGCTTGACTGAGCAAGCCTTAAACTGATTTCCTTCAGCTCCGATGCACAAAGTGTAGGGAGAATGGGCTGATCCACCACACACACACACACACAGAGAGATAGGAGTGGTTTGACCTGCAGGTCCACATTCCCTTAATTTATTGATCTTTGTTATTTGAACACAGCCCCAGATCAATTGTCGTTTCCCCAAGGTTGGAAAAAAATGTATCTGTTAGAAACATACTGGGATCCCGAAGATGATTGCTCCTTTAGGTCAGTGTTTCCCAACCTTGTCAACTTGAAGATACTTGGACTTCAACTCCCAGAATTCCCCAGCCACCGAATGCTGGCTGGGGAATTCTGGGAGTTGAAGTCCAGATATCTTCAAGTTGACAAGGTTGGGAAACACTGCTTTAGGTCACATCTTTTAGCTGGAAGATCTTTGCCATCTTTTAACTGGGAGATCACCTTGTTGGCAATTGGAAAGATTAATTCTGTTATATCGAGAATGCTGGCAAAAGTACTGATTTTTTTTCTATTTAGATCCTGTCTTTTTTTTTTCTTTCTTTCTTTCGTTCTTTCTTTCTTTCTTTCTTTCCTTCTTTCCTTCTTTTCTTCCTTCAGGAATCAGGTGTTGGTTGTGAAGCTATTTGGAATTGCAGGTGAAGTGAAATACTGTAGATGCTTACTTGATGTGAGAACAATTGAACCAGTGGGATGTCTCTACAAACAACCACGGACTGCTCAGATACCTAAACGCCTGGTAACAGTTAGCACCTGCTGAATTCAAGAATTTACTTTACTTCAGAGGGCATCCAGTTGCAATTTTTTTGAGAGGGAGGGAGAGGGAGAGAGAGAGAGAAAAAAAAGAAAAAGGATCTAGCAGCCCCCGCTTGCATGAAAACAAGTTCAACTCCAAGAGAATTGTGATTAGCCACTTTACTTCAAAAGCAGGGCGAAACTGCTGTGCTTGCAGAAAGTAATTTAGGGTTCTTTGCTGTCATCTAGTGGTAGTCAAGATTGTTACAGTTCAGACATGGCAACTGAAAGTTAATTTTGATCAGTTAGCCTATTTCCTTCCCAATCACCGTGCTTCCATTTTAAACTAAGTGTGGGATCAGGTTTCCTTCAGTGGATTGAGGAATTAAAGCTAGGGGTATATCGCACCTTTTCTTCCCCTGGATGCTCTCAAATACTGAAAACCTAGCAGTTTTATTGTTTATTTATTTATCACATTTGCATGCTGAGTGGCTTATTGTCTTCCAGGAGACATTTTGGTGGGTTGGAGGCCTTTCTGATCTTGGCTGCAATTCCAACCTGCTTCTGCTAAGTTCATTTGCAGTTAGATGCTTCCAGAGATTGCAGTGTACTAAGTTAGACTCTTGCAGTATGCTTAGGAAACACTGATCCATTTTATTTATATACAGAACTAATACAGTCCAATTCACAAGACTCTTGGAAGGGAATTGATCGATTGAATTGACTTGATTGAAGTGAATAAAATCATGCATGGGATAGAAAAGGCGGATGGAGAAAAATTATTTTCTCTATCACCCAGTACTAGGACAAGGGGGCACTCCCTAAAGCTCATAGGTAAGAAAGTGAGGGCAAATAAAGGGAAATATTTCTTTACCCGGAGGGTCCTTGTTTTATGGAATTCACTTCCAGAAGAGGTCCTGACAGCTGTCAGCCTTGATAGCGTCAAGCCAGAATTAGACAGATTTGTGGGTGCCAAGTGTATCAGTGGTTATTGAAATGGATGTCCATGTGCCGCCTCTATGTTGGTTGAGGCAGGCAGGATTCCCTGGAGTACCATTTGTTGGGGGTCAAGGGAAAGGGAGGGTCTTGCCCTCTCCTTCTGCTCAAGATCTCCATGTACAATTGGTGGGCCATTGTGTGACACAGAATGCTGGACTCTATGGGCTTTGGCCTGATTCAGCATGGTTCTTCTTATGTTCTTATGTGCTCTTATGAATCTTCTTTTCAGATCTTTTAAATGGACTATGACTACAACACAGAGGGGGGGAGATCTCCATTCATTTCCTTTTATCAGGCTTTTAATTTCATGGACAAAGAGGGAGTAAATAAGAAATCAAAAACTACATCAAGATAGGATGCAGCAGAAAGTGATGGTGGATGGAGGCCTTGTGAATATTTTGTCACAGGCATTTTTTGGACTGTAAAAAGGACCTTTTTTAAGGGTAAATCTTTTAAAGGACTTTTTTCTAGGGTAAATCTCGGGCGGTTTTTTAAAAGGATTTTTCTTATAGGCTATATCCCAACTTTCAGAAATCAGCTACTGTTAGGGGAGCCTGCTTCCTATCAGAGATATACTGTAGTTGGAAGCTGTTGTTTCCACTGCTCCCGTTTTCAATGGGATGGAGACTTTTGAGGCAATATCCAATAGTCGGGGATGGAAAAGAGCCGGAATTTAGGGTTGGGGATTCAAAACTGGACTCTTCCTCCCTCTCTCCCCACCTCTCTTCCTTCCCTTCCTCTCTCCCTTTCTCCCCATTTCGGTTGGCTTTCGAAATGACTCCTTCTCCCGCTCCTTTAAGGCCAGATTGGAGATGATCCAGTGCAGTGTTTCCCAACCTTGGCAACTTGAAGATATCTGGACTTCAACTCCCAGAATTCTGGGAGTTGAAGTCCAAATATCTTCAAGTTGCCAAGGTTGGGAAACACTGATCTAGTGATCCCCGCCCTCAGCAAAGAGGGAGGGCAATAAATTCTGGCCGAAGACAAGAAGGGTAACCTCTGCCCTGCCGGCTTTCGGGTGACGCCTGGCACAATACACTGCCGCTCGCCGCAAGCGGACGAATCGACCGGAGTGGAGAAGAATCTCGGTTATATAGCTCGGAGTGGGATTCTCGCCAGACCGGGTCAAGTCAAGGAGCGCGGGTCGAAACCGTCCTTAAAACACCCCTGGAAGAGAAAGGGGTTTCAGGACCGAGCCTGTGTATGAAATCCAGTCAATCGGGTCTGCCCCCCTCCCTGTCGAGGAAGGGAAACGTAGCGGAGGGGGCATGAAGAAGTGTATTTCATGAACCTTTTTAAAATTCTGTCCGTAGAGTTGCAATGTTTCAGAGCTGCTTTCCTATAGTAATAAATGCCTCCTCAAATAACACAACCTAGATCTGAATGAATGAAATATTCTCATTGAATACTTTGTTCTGTACAAAGTTGAATGTGCTGACAATATGTGAAATTGATTGTCAATCAGTGTTACTTCCTAAGTGGACAGTTTGACTCCAAGTTTGATTTAGTTGGAGTTATATTGTGTTGTTTAAGTGTTCCCTTTATTTTTTTGAGCAGTACTGTATATGTATTATATATATGTATTTGTGTTATATACTGATCAAAAAACAAAGGGAACACTCAAATAACACATTCTTGATCTGAATGAATGAAATATTCTCATTCTAGATCTGAATGAATGAAATATTCTCATGGAATATTTCATTTGCACAACTATTCCATTTGCACAACAGCATGTGAAATTGACTGTCAATCAGTGGTGCTTCGTGAGTGGACAGTTTGATTTCACAGAAGTTTGATTTACTTGGAGTTATATTGTGTTGTTCCAGTGTTCCCTTTATTTTTTTGAGCAGTGTATATCACATATAATCACCTTTCCCTCTCCTGATCGTTCCTTCCTTTTAAAAAAAAGAGTTTGAAATCAACCTAATGTGCCCATTGGAGCAAGCCACACCATGAAAGCTTGGGTGTTTACTCAAAAAAAGAAAAGAAAAGTGGAGGGCGGAGGGGAGAGGAGAAGGAGAAGGAGACTTGGGAGCAAATGGGATGGAAAATTAAATGAAATTAAATAGCTTGAACGGTTTTATTGTCCCTTATTAAAAGGACACATTAATTACATGCTTCTAGCTTTATTCCGAGACAATGTGGGACTCACAACATTCCACTAGTCCCTTTTCAGACACTTCAACTGGGCCGCTGGAAAGACCAGTTAAAAGGGGGAAATCACTTTTGCCCAGCGACCAAAAGATTCCCGCCCCCCTCCCTTTCGTGAGCTTTCTCTCCCTTTCCCTCTCTGTCTCTCTAGCGTTGAACTGCCAACGCCCCCAAGGGAAAGCTTTGGCTCAGAGCTGGCTCTTTTGGCTTGAACAGGTTGCCCTATAATGAGGCATGAATGTTAAGGAACAACAGCCGTCCAAAGAAGCACAGTTGTGCCTAGCAATGTCCCACCAGGGAGCTCCATTCAGACCATCAAACTGCTTCAGCAGTGAGAAGATTCAACATTACATTCAAACCAGCATGAATGCCTGTATACAGGGCCAGCGCCTTTATGTTGGAGGAAAGAAACACAGTGATGCTTAAACAATAAAGGGGGGAGAGAGAGAGAGAGAGAAAGAAAGAAAGAAAGAAAGAAAGAAAGAAAGAAAGAAAGAAAGAAAGAAAGAAAGAAAGAAAGAAAAAAGTTTATTCAGTGGCTCAGATTGTTCCCTTATAAACAGAACAGAGCCGGCAGTTTCAGTTCTGTTGGACTTCAAAGAAAGATGCATTTCAGAAACAATTTCTCTCTTCCCTTTCTCACGCGCACACACACACACACCAATTCTAATATTCACTTTAGAGTTTCTTCAATTCAGCTTCATGTCAATCCCTCCGCCCCATCGCCAAAATCTGAAGAAAGTCAATCGGATTATTGTGACTGGTGGTACAAACAAATTGTATAGCTCAATGGACGTTTGACATAGCAGTTAATCTGAGGCAACAAACCGTGCATAAGGGATCAAAAAAACCATTTGTATCTGAAGACTTTTTCCCCATCTCTAATATTGTATTCTGTACTATGAGGGTGAAATAAGCGTAAATGTATTTAATCCTAACTCATATTTTCCTCCACAAATATAGGTAAGCCCAGCTACAACTCTTTGATGTTGTATTTCTTTTAAAACCAGCACGGGGTGGGGAAGAATATTTTTCTTAATGGAGGGACGAGGTTGATACCATTTTAAATGAAACTTGCTCTAAATGAGGCATCGCTTATTTGATATATCTGTCCTATGGAGTGTTAGCCAGTGCTTGATATACAGTTTGATCATAGTGAGATCAAGAAGGAAGGCGAAAGAATAAAGATATTAGCCAACTGCAAAGTTTGAATATGGGAATCATACTTCAGAAGTTTCTTTGAAGAAAAAAAACCACACACACATAGACACACACACACACACGGTAGAAAATGAAGGCAATATTTCTGTTTACAGATCTCAGGATTCTTCATGCACGTTTTGCCACATGGATAAAGCAGGCCTAAACATTGCCAATCCTTGCTGGATTACAATTTCCATCTTCTAATCCATGCCCGGAAAGCATCAGTTTGGAGAATATTTCCTCCCCTTTTCAAGTATCCCTTTTGTTGGAGATTTTGTGCATCCCTACTACACCAAGAGGATCTCAGCTCTCCCTTTGCTTCTCTGGGAGAATCCAGTGGATCGTGGGGAAAAGGTGCGTGGGTAGAGCCAAAGAAAGGCGATCGGACGCCCCCCAAAGTATCTGTGCAGGAGAAATAATAATTAGGTTTCCACGGCAGTTGACGCGACCATCTCAGATTGCAAAAGCCTTGGTAAAGTCCTCCTCCACCGGGTTCCTGGTCAGCGCAGACTGGTGGGAGGGAAGAGTGGAGAGACATTCAGCGAAGAGATCTATCTATCTATCTATCTATCTATCTATCTATCTATCTACCTACCTACCTACCTACCTACCTACCTACCTACCTACCTACCTACCTTCCTTCCTTTGCGAAGGGCCGCGGCTGAAATATTTCAAAAGCATCCACAATCGGACGCTTTCAAGTAGGGGGCCGGGCGGGCGGGCGGCCACTTGCCGCATCATCACGTATTCAAAGTCTGTCGGGAGTCGCCTCCTTTCAGCGTCCAGGCCCTCCCTCGTTCCCTCGGCCCACTTATCTCCCGGTTGACAGGGTGCGAAGAAAAGTCGGCCGCCTTGCGGGTTGAATGGCGATGTTTCGGTGTCGCCCTTATAAATTCATATCTTTTCTCCGGCCCTCGCTTTCCGAGGCGGCCGGGCCTCAATTCGATTTTCCTTGCTGTTGGGCACATTTAGCGGCGCCTCTATGGGCGAAGTTCATTTCTAGGCAAATGTATTCAAGAGCCCAGGGCCGTGAATAGGACCGTGTGTCAGCCGCCCCTAATTGGGATTAAAGCACTTCGCACCAGATGCGGAGAGTGACAGAAATTCTCAGGTCGCTTTGTTGTGCAGCCTTCGACCCGCCTGGGCGCGCCTCCGAGGAGGAGGTTCGAGCCGTCGGGCCCGCCCCAGCGCCTCACATAAAAAGGAGACGGGGAAGGGCGGAGACGAAAGTTCGCCTCTGGCTCTCCCTCTCCCTCTCGGCCCCTCTCGGGCCTTGCCAGAGTACAAAAAGGTTCCTGTCAGCTTCTGGGAAGAACGAGGAGGAGGCTGGGAGCAGGGGGAGGAGCCCTTAAAAAGCGCGCCATAAACGGCGTGACCTTTTTAGACCCGCGAGTGGGTCCCGTTTGAATCCACCTTGCTTGCTTGGAAAGGGCCTTCCCGCTCGAAATGTTTGCGCTTGGGAAATTGAAACGATGGACGAGGAGCTCTTAGTCGGCCCAGGGAGGAGAGAAGAGACTTGGGTTCTGGGCAGGGGTGGGCTACTGCCCGGAAGGGTGGGGGGACGCAGTGGGGTAGCGAAAATGGAGCGCCATCCCAGAGCACCCAATTTGCACTGAAAGTGTTGAAAGAAAATGCAGGGTGTCCTGCATAAGCCATGCCCATAGTGTGGTAGTAAAAAATTTGGTAGGGCTTTACTGGCTCTGGGTTACAAACAGTTCTCAAATTACAATGGTTTGCTTAGTGACTAAAGCTACAACAGCATTGAAAAAAGTGACCTATGGCCAATTTGATTGATTGATTGATTGGATTTATATGCCACCCCTGTCTTAGGACTTTCCACACTTATGACTCTTGCAGCATCCCCGGTTACATGATTTGCATTTTGTGACAACTGACTCACATTTAAGATGCTTGCAGTGTCCTGGGGTTCACGTGATCATTTGCGACCTTCCGACTAACAAAGTCAATAGGGAAGGCAGATCCACTTAACAATTGTGTTACTACCTTAACATCTGCAGGGATTTTCTTAACAACTGTGGCAAGAAAAGTTATAAAATGGAGCAAAAAAAGGTCAAGAAATTTCTCATTTAGCAAGATATGTTTGGGGGTCAACTGTGATTATAAATTGAGGATTACCTGTATTGAAGAATCACAAGGCCTCTTCCTGTTGCCCAAGGGGAGAAGAAGAGTGGTTAGGTACAAGAGCTGGAGGTTCTTGAAAATATTTGCTATTCCAAGCTAGCTTTCAGCCACATCATTTTATGTCCCTCTTTATTAGTGAGATTTAAATTCCAGGTTTTGGTAGGAAAGACCGTGGCTGATCTCAGAAAACTAACCAGGGACCAGCCTAGACCAGCAGGAAGGGAACTGTAACCTAGGGCATTTAAAAGAAGTTAGAACACAATTTTGTATTGTGTCAAGAAAACAGTATGTATAAACAGGAAGATCAATTGCCCTCAGGGAGACATTTATGTTTCTCTCTAAAAACTCAAGGCTATACAGGACACCCTTCTCTGATTTATGCAGGACATAGATATTGCAGAAGCCTTGTCACCATAATCATGATTTAAAACAGGGGTCTCCAACCGCCGGTCCGCGGACCGGCACCGGGCCGCTGGGGGTTTTCAGCCGGTCCGCGGCGCCAGGGCCCCCTCGGCCTTTCCGCGCTGCCCACCGCCCGCCCGATTTGCCCCCTCTGCTCCTCTGCCACCTCCTGCCTTTCACCGCAGCTCCTCCCGCACCCGGAACGCACGCCCTGCCCGCCTCACATTTGCCGAGAGGACTTTCGCCCCGGGCTCTCAGCAAGGGGGCTGCATGAGAGGCGGGGCCGGCGGAAGGTGATATTCAATGTCGGGGGCGCACGGGCGGTCTTGCGCGCGCTCCCTATCTCCCTGCTAGCCCACTCGGAATACTGTATTCAAAATAAGAAAAGCCTTCGCCGGCAAAGGCTTTTCTTATTTTGAATACGTATTCCGAGTGGGCTAGCAGGGAGATAGGGAGCGCGCGCAAGACCGCCCGTGCGCCCCCGACATTGAATATCACCTTCCGCCGGCCCCGCCTCTCATGCAAACCCCCTTGCTGAGAGCCTGGGGCGAAAGTCCTCTCGGCAAATGTGAGGCGGGCAGGGCGTGCGCGCGTCACCGCTGAGAAGAACAGAGAGAGAACGAGAGTGAGTGAAAGCAACAGACAGCAAGATAGAGAGAAAGTGAGAAAGAGAGAGTGAGAGAAAGGGGGGGAGAGAAAGAGATAGCAAGAGAGAGAGAACAAGAGAGAGAAAGAGCGTGAGAAACAAAACAAGAGAGAAAGAGAGAGAGAGAGAAAGCAAAAGAGACAGAAAGAAAACAAGAGAGAGAAAGTGAGAAGAAGAGAGAGAAAGAGGGGGAGAGAGAGAGAAAGAGAGAGGGGGGAGAGAGAGAAAGAGAGGGAGAAAGAGAGGGAAAGGGGGGAGAGATAGCAAGAGAGGGAGAGAGAAAGAGAGAGGGAAAGGGGGAGAGAGGGGGGAGAGAAAGAGGAGATAAAGGAAGAGGAGAGAGAGAAAGGAAGAGAAAGAAAGAAAGAGGGATAGAAAGAGAGAGAGAGTGAGAGATGCTCAGTGAGCCTTTCTTTGAAGTTGCCTTTCTTTCTTTCTTTCTTTCTTTCTTTCTTGCTCTTTTTCTTTCTCTCTTTTACCTTTCCTTCCTCTATTTCTTTTCTTTCTCCTTCCTACCTTCTTCCCTCCCTCCCTCCAGTCCTTCCTCTCTTACTCTCCCCTTTCATAAGTTTCCTTGCTTCCTTCCTCTGTTCCTGTCCCTTCCCTCTTTCCTTCTTTCTTCCTTCCTTCCTTTCCTCCCTTCCTTTCCTCCCTCCATTTCTTGCTTTCCTTTTCCTTCCTCCCTTCTTTCCTCCCTCATTCCCTTCTTTCACTCCTTCCTCTCTTACTCTCCCCTTTCACACCTTTCTTTGCTTCTTTGCACCCTTCTTCTGTTCCTGTACCTTCCCTCTTTCCTTCCTTCCTTCCCACCCTCCGTCCATTCATTCACCCATTCCTCTCTTGATCGCCCCTTTTACGGCGCCGCTGACAGCTAGCTCCCCCCCCCCCACCGGGCCATGGAAAACTGGTCTAGTTGAAAGCCGGTCCCTGGTGCAAAAAAGGTTGGGGACCTCTGATTTAAAATACAATACTACAGTGATACCTCATCTTACAAACGCCTCGTCATACAAACTTTTCAAGATACAAACCCGGGGTGTAAGATTTTTTTGCCTCTTCTTACAAACTATTTTCACCTTACAAACCCACCGCCACCGCTGGGATGCCCCACCTCCGGACTTCCGTTGCCAGTGAAGCGCCTGTTTTTGTGCTGCTGGGATTCCCATGAGGCTCCCCTTCATGGGAAACCCCACCTCCAGACTTCCATGTTTTGTGATGCTGCAGGGGAATCCCAGCAGCGCAAAAACGGGTGCTTCGCTGGCAACGGAAGTCCGGAGGTGGGGTTTCCCAGCAAGGGGAGCATCAGTGAAATTGCAGCATCACAAAAACACAGAGGTCTGGAAGTGGGGTTTCAAGGACTTCAGTGTTTTTGCGATGCTGCAATTTCACTGATGCTCCCTTCGCTGGGAAACCCCACCTCTGGACTTCCGTTGCCAACAAAGCGCTCATTTTTGCGATGCTGGGATTCTCCTGCTGGGATTCCCCTGCAGCATTGCAAAAACACAGAGGTCCGGAGGTGGGGTTTCCCATGGAGAGGAGCCTCAGGGGAATCCCAGCAGCACAAAAACGGGCGCTTTGGCTGGCAAAAGGAGTGAGTTTTGGGCTTGCACGCATTAATCGCTTTTCCATTGATTCCTATGGGAAACATTGTTTCATCTTACAAACTTTTCACCTTAAGAACCTCGTCCCGGAACCAATTAAGTTTGTAAGACAAGGTATCACTGTATTTTTTCTATAGCTGTGTGACTACAAGGCCATCTTAACTTGCGCCCCTATGACAGCTACTCACGGGAATAAAAATGTAAATGGTCGATAAAATTAAATATATACAGTGATCCCTCGATTTTCGCGATCTCGATCTTCGCGAAACGCTACACCGCGATTTTTCAGAAAATATTAATTAAAAAATACTCCACAGTTTTTTTGCTATACCACGGTTTTTCCCACCCGATGACGTCATACGTCATCACCAAGAGTCACTTCTCTGTCTCTTTCTCTTTCTTTCCTGTCATTCTCTGCTTCAATCATTTTCTCATTTCTCTTTTTTTCTCCCCTTTTTTCTATCATTTCTCTCTCTCTTCCTTCCACTCTTCTCTCTCTCTCTTTCTTCCTCTCTCTCACTGTCTTCCTTCCTTTCTCATCTTTCTTTCTCTCTCTCTTTCTCTATCTTGCTTCTTCCTCTCTCACACTCTCTTCCTCCCTCTCTCATCTCTTTCTTTCCTTCTCTCTCTTTCTCTATCTCTCCCCCTCTTGCTCTCGAGCGGCAAACGGCGGGCAGGCGGGTGAACAGGCGAGCGGCAAACAGCAGACAGGCGAGCGGCAAACGGCGGCCGGGCGGGCAGGTGAACAGGCGAGCGGCAAACGGGGGACAGGTGAGCGGCAAACGGCGGCCGGGCGGGTGAACAGGCGAGCGGCAAACGGGGGACAGGCGAGCGGCAAACGGCGGCCGGGCGGGAGGGTGAACGGACGAACGAGCGGCGGGCGGGCGAACGGACAAGCGACGAACGAGCGGCGGGCGGGCGAAAGGACGAGCGGCGAACGGACGAACGAGCGGCGGGCGGGCGAAAGGACGAGCGACGAACGGACGAACGAGCGGCGGGCAGGCGGGCGAACGGACGAACGAGCGGCGGGCGAACGGACAAGCGGCGAGATGTTTACTGTATTTTATTTATTTAGATAGATGTTTATCTAATACAGTATTAGTTGCACTTATCTAATATTAGTCGCTCCCCGGCTCCACCATCTGCGCATGCGCGGCCATTGAAAAAAGGGCACGCATGCGCAGATGGTGTTTTTACTTCCGCACCACTATATCGCGAAAAATCGATCATCGCGAGAGGTCTTGGAACGTAACCCTCGCGATACTCGAGGGATCACTGTACTACAATGATTAATGTATGCATATAGAAAAAAGGAAACATTTATATTTACTAATATTTGAGATAAAGATATTGGAGTAATTTAATGGAAGTGACTGATAAGAGTCTGAAAAGAAAGGATTTCTTCACACAATGTATAATTGATTTATCAGAATAGCTGTCACAACTGAGCCTTAGACACAGTCATCCAGGATAGGTATGCCCAAGGACTCTGCTAACTAAATGAAATTTCTGCACCGAACAATATACTACTTCAGAACTTTAGTATGGGCAGATTCTGTGGGACATAAGTATGTTTGGATGTATCACATCTCTTCCCCACGAGTCATTGCAATTTTGCTGTAATTTAAGAATATGGAGAAAGATACATTAAAAGAGCTAAGGTTATAACACTGTTTAATAACATCCCCAAATATTTGCATTGAAAATAAGATTGTAAAACAGTATAAATAAAATAAGTTAGCAATATATTTCCCCCCTAAATGTCTGTAAAACTGTACAAACAAGATTGTTCCAGAGTGAATTATTTAATTTGTACTTGTCCTAATGTACTATAATACTAAATCTTGTTCCAAAAATGTACTGTAATACTAAATCTTGTTCTAAAAAAAATCAGGCAGTTATGCTGAAATCCACAAAACATTCAACAATTTTTATCATACTGTATCAATTTTTTTATATTCTTGGACTTTTGACAACTTCATGGCATTTCTCCTCCACCATTTAACTTTGTTTCACCAAGTCTCTTTGTGTTTTAACAAGACATTGCCTTTCGTGAAATATGCATTTGAAAAGACTGTGAAATGTTTTAGACTACAAAGTGCACAATGCAGTGAGTTACTACAAAACAAAAGGGGCATGAAATTAACTGCATATAAAAGGCTTACGAGTACAATTTATGCATTGCATTTCCCATTCAAAACATACCAGCAAAAAATCCCAGGCCTTAACTGAAGAAAACAAGTAATAAATACCAGTAGAAACACAAACTGAACCAAATTAAATGTGAATACTTTAATGTAATTTCTGTGGAATACATTTATTTAGGATTCCATCTAATATCTGAGGTCATATTCAGAACCCCAGTTCCACAGTTTTTGTACTCTACTGGTGCTTCTGTACTATTTTATTTGAAAAACTGGCAATAATATATTGTATAATTTAGATGTTTTGTAAAGGTAACATGTAAAATACTTCCATGGATTTTTTTTTCTAAGCCCTTTATTGGGTATGTTTTCAAGGATTAAAGTAATACTTGCAGAGTAGCTTTTCACATATATTGATATTATTTCACTGATATTGATTTGCAGTTCCAAAATCAAATAAATAAATTCCCAGAATTCCCAGTACCCACAAGGGGGTTTCTGACTGGAAAACCAGGGAAATGCCATCTGGGGTAGACTCTTCTTAACTTTGTGCAACATCAATACCCTCCTTTGACAATAATTCGTTACAAATGATCACAAATGTAATATGCATTCTTTTTTTGTTTAAGCCTCAATTACTTTGCAATTAACTTTATGCAAAGATAACATTTAAGCTTCCAAGTTTTTGTTTTCTGCAATACTTGTGGGTAGAATTATCATCAGAAAAGAGGTCAGGGTATGGTGGCAGCCAGTTTTCATGACATGCCAGTAAATTCTGTTTCTAAATGC
Organism: Erythrolamprus reginae; assembly: GCF_031021105.1. Classification (NCBI taxonomy): domain Eukaryota; kingdom Metazoa; phylum Chordata; class Lepidosauria; order Squamata; family Dipsadidae; genus Erythrolamprus; species Erythrolamprus reginae. The sequence goes on along the minus strand of NC_091950.1, from coordinate 292,944,432 downwards.
CTCTTCAGTGAACTCTACTTGCTGCAGCATTGGCTTCCAGGGCTTGGATTTTATCCATCTTGAAGAAGGACCTAGTGCAGCTGTGGATGGAAGGATGTGAGCTGCATGGTCACTGAAGCAAACACATTGCCAGAAGGGGGCTAAAATGGCATATGTATGCATCTGGGCCCCAGAGCTGATCGACTTGTTTATGCAATAAAGGAAGCGGAATCAAATAAGTATCATGAAGCTTTCATCAAAGTTTATTCTCTATCTTTGGATTAAACAGATGGGCCTTTTACCCTTGATGTATTTGTGTGTTTCAACATCTAAGATTATTTAGCAAGCTAGTCATCAATGTAGTAATAAAAATGAGGAAGCAGAATACAGGTGTTTGAAGCCTATATATTGTACAAGTCCACTACTGAGGTCTGCTATTCAAAATCCAACATTTAGGAGTAAACCTAAAGGTTTTGTCACATGGACTGCAAAACGAACCATAGTCAGACCCACAAAATGAATAGAAATGTGGTACAGAATCTGCTAAGTATCTATGGTCCTCCTGAAACCTCATGCATGTGGATGTATCTCATAACTAATTCCGAGGACATTCATACAGAGAGAGAGAGACTGGAGGAGAGGGAATAATGACATGTTTGACAACCCAGTGCTCCCTCTGGCTGCTCTGGGTGAAGAATGATTCTGGGCAGAGATCAGCGAAGTAGCTATTGGGTAGTCGGTTATTGGAAAGGAGATTGACAAAAGAAATAGGAGGCCAAAATATGTGAACGGGAGTTGTGGATTTTGCCTGAGCCAAGGTTTGGAGCACTTCTGTTTCTCTCTTTCTCTCTCCTGGGCATTTCACATCTACTGCTACTTGCCTGACCGATGGGGGAGTGGCTGGTGATGCTATGAAGCCTTACTAGTACTGACCTGATGCAAGATCTCATGCCAGCCACTTCCTGGAGAAAATGTGTGGTGACCCTGTATTCTCAGAATGGTAACTTTTGACCCAGTTAATGTGATCATGTGCTTTGGAACCTCAACCAAAGAGATATGCCTGAATGATTGTGTGAGGTGGGACAATAGCCAATATGTCCAACTTTCTCTCTCTTGAGCATTCCCAAACTGCATCCACCAGCTACAGAGAAGCTTTCTTACAGCTTTGGCTAAATATATCCTTGCTCCCATTTAATCACAGCAAAATAGTCCTAAGCTGATGAGGACAAAGAAGATTTGTCAGGTTAAGAAATAAATTACAATGGCTCAAAAAGCATGGGGAAAAAATAGTAGCACTGAATAAAAAGAACACAGAATAATAGCAAAAGTCTAAATAAAATAATAATGTTTGTTTCATAGTTTAGAAGTAGTTACTTTATTGGATATCATCAATGTTTTGAAAATACTACAGTCGGGTTTGTTCAATATTAAACTAGGGCCAATCAATCCAGTTGGTGAAAGACAGTTTGATACATTCCATCTTCTTACACACCACTCAAACATTCAGGAGACCAGGTCTGTTCAGTTTAGTCCATTGCCATCCATTGCCATCTATTGTCAGTACCCCATAAACAGGTAGAAAAGAAAATTAGACAATACAATGGCTGATTTCTTTAGTAATTTAAGTTTTAGAATGACAAAAACTATATACATTAGGAATGTCATGTCCAAGCATAGTTTATCCAGAGCTGTGGGCAGATACCGAGAAAGGTACCATATTTTTCAGAGTATAAGATGCACTGGAATATAAGACCCACCTTAGTTTTTGGGGAGGAAAAAAGATAAAAGAATCTTCTTACCAGGTATTCATCTGGTTAGCATCTTTAGTAAAGTCAGCTTCAGCACATTATTTTATCCCCTAGTTAAGGGCTTAAAAATAATTTTATTCTGAGAGGGTAACAATGAAAGAACTTGCAAGCCAGTAAGAGCTGGGAACATCATTAGCACCTGGAAAGAAATAGTTTGATCAAGTAGAGCAATGGAAAAAACCCTGCAAAGACTTAGGGCTTGGAAAACCTTCTTTGCAGAGAGTAACAGTGAAAGAACTTGCAAGCGGGTAAGAGCTGGGAATATTGTTAGCACCTAGTTAGGGCTGGAAAGAAACATTCTGAGCAAGTAAAACAATGAAAAAAAACCTACAAAGACAAGGTTTGGAAAATATTCTTCATAGAGAGTAACAATGAAAGAGCTTGTATACATTAATAGCACCTGGTTAGGGCTGGAAAGAAATATCTGGAGCAAGTAAAGCAATGAAAAATATAACCTACAAAGACAGGGTTTGGAATACATTCTTGGCAGAAAGTAACAATGAAAGAGCTTGCAAGCTGGTAAAAGCTGAGAACATTGTTAGCAACTGGTTAGGTATGGAAAGAAACATTTGGAGCAAATAACGAATGGGGGGGGGATATCAAAGACAGGGTTTGGAATACATTCTTTGCAGAGATTAACAATGAAAGAGCTTGCAAGCCGGTAAGAGCTGGGAATATTGTTAGCACCTAGTTAGGGCTGGAAAGAAACTTACTCAGAGCAAGTTAGAGTAATGAAAGAAACCCTGCAAAGACTTAGGGTTTGGAAAACATTCTTCACTGAGAGAAACAATGAAAGAGCCTGCAAGGTAAGAGCTGGGAAGATCGTTAGCAGCTAGTTAGGGCTGGGGGGGGAAAAAAGCTACATTCAGAGTATAAGACGCGCCCTATTTAGGGAGGGAAAAGGCGCGTCTTATACACTGAAAAATACGATAATATAGTTATCACAAAAACACATACTTGATGGAAAAAAATACCTTCTGTACCAGTCATAACAGCTGTACTATTATTGTGTTAATCAAACTGGTTGTACACAAGACCTTGATAAAGCATTTGGTCTCTTCTATATACAGTATTTTCTGTCTGCAATGTAATATATGGGTCAGAGGGTTCCAGATGAGCGCTGTATATTCTATTGAAATAATTTTATTTTTTTTTTTAAATGTTTCAGAGTATTTTTTTTTTTAAAAACCCAACAATCTAGCCTACGTTCATGTTTTGTAGGAGCCCCAACTGATGACTCTGTAATTCTGTAGGATGGACCAGAAGGGGTTTGTCATTCCTCCCCATGCTGAGATTCCTAGTGATGCTGATGCTTTCCCAAGTATTTCAATCCTCCTGAGAAAAAGCTGCACGATTGAGCTCAGCTTCTGAACCAGCACTGAAGCTGCATCGTTCTCCCACATCACCAACCATTCCATTTCAGTGGGATTAGATACAATTAAAAGATCAGTCCTCATCTGTGAAGTCTCAGATTCTTTTCTTGCATTGGTCCTGAATTAAACTGACAACCTTTCTCTCTTTGCCTAAAATACCATGCCCAGCTTGGCTTGTTTCTGTGTCACTTTCTATTTACTTTCACACTCTCTTGTCCTATTAACTGGGTTGTGGATGCTGGTTTAATTGCTTTCTTTGTGACTTCTGTGAAGCTACCATTATTTAAAAACACTTTCTTGACATTATTCTACGCCTGAAGCTCTCTTGTTTTAATACATCACCATGCACTTCCCTGCATCTTCTTATAAAACTAAGATAAATGCCTATAAGCAGACCAACACTCTGTCCTGCTCACTAAGGACTAGCATAAATGTTAGGAAAGCACATTGCCTAAAGGTTTTCTGTGAAGAACCAGAATTAAGACTAATAGGAGGTGATATTCTACCAGCTTCATCTGAATCCAGGAAGAGGTGCCATAAAACATGGATATACAGTGCTGGAGAAAACTAGTAACAATCAGGATGTAGTTAACCATTAAAATATTGGCAAGGCTCAAATTTTCACAGAACAAGGTGGGTTTCTGTTCTGTCTGGGTCACTTCAGAAGCCAACACCAACCCAAAAAGAGAAGCCAGACACACTGGTAAAAGGCAAAGGCAGTTTTATAAAATTCAAGAAAAACACAGGTAACAGAAAATGTCCTTACAAACAGGAAAATGTTGTATCTTCAGATATATCCACGAAGACAAAAGTCCATGCAGCAATACAGAATTCTTGCTGCCAAGCCGAGGCTGTAGATAGCAGACCTACACCTCCCACGGGTCTTCCAAAGCTGCTGGGCCACAAGCCAGGAACAGAGACACCGAGAAAAAAGACAGGATAACACAACTCCAAACTGATAACACTCCACATGGCTTCAAGGGCTTGCCTGCCTTTTAAACCCTGCTAAGGAGGACCACACCCAAACCCAGCTGTTTCTAACTCAGTGCTGATAATACTTCTTTAATTGCTCCTTTCTTTGATCTGACCGTCTCTGTCGCATGTCAATGACGGCTTGAGCTTCATCACCTAATGACTCCAAACTACTGGCTGGGGAGAGCCCCCCCTCCCCCGGGGCTCTCATGCTGTTCTCCTTCATCCCATTCCTGATTTTCCTCTCCCCCGTCCGACTGTTCAGCCCCCTCCTCTTTGCTGTCATCCTCCTCCGGGCATGGAGCCAGCAGAGACACAGCCGGTCCCTGAGCAGCCTCAGGCTGAACCACAACAGTTTCACTTTGTCTTTTTCAGTCCAACTTTCTTCACAGGTTTAGTGTGGTGGGGAAACTGACTTTCTACTGCACTAAATAATACTAAAACATATAACTGGAGAATGGAACCTGAGTTAAAAGCAGCAATAATTGAAGTGCTCCAGTGACGAGACGCGATCCCCGCTAAACGAGGGTCCCGACAACCCTGTGGTGGTTCACCTTACGAAGCCCGATCCTGAGACCATTACCAGTGAGCGCCAATGAGACACGGAGTCAATGGTCTGGGTAAAGTGACAAAGTTTTATTGTACAGACAAGCTTCTTTTATACCTTCTCATATGCAAAGTGAGGGGTTTACAAAAGCATCATTTCATCGGCTCAATTCCATAAACACTGTCATCCTATTGGTTATATATCCTAAGTTTCTAATTGGTACTTGTTACATATCCTAAACTTCTAATTGGTTATATTCTAGCTACTTAATGCTCCAATCAGGGGCTGAGCTGCTGACCAATTATACTCCTGCCATGAGGTGTTGGGGAATTTCTATTTGTCCATAGTCTTATTGAATGCATGGCTATCTCATGAGTCATACAGGAAATGTCCTTTTCCAGTGAACTTCCACTAAGCTGTCCAGATAAGCTTCACTTCTCATCCTAAGCCTAGCTAGTTTACTGTCTCGTTGTTTGTCTTGGTCTCTCATTGTTTGTCTTGGCCTCTGCAATCCCTACACTCCAGCAATTAGAATCCAGGCAAACTTTCTTTGAATCCAAATTCAGTTCCAAATATGATGATTTTGAGGCTGACCCTAATGCTTAATTGACATGCTAAAATTAATTCACTCTTGCATGGGCAGAAAATTACATTGACATAAAACTTGTTCTTCAATTACCAGTCCTTATGTCTCGGCTATTCCTTCTTGAAGGGACCTTCCCCATAATCAGCAGCCCATTGGGATGGTGAGATTTTCTGTGGTCCACATTTTCTCATGGAAGTGAAGAGATCTAAAGCTCTAAGGATAACTGAGCCAATGAGGACAGAAAACCCGTGCTTATGCATTTTCCATCAAGTGAGCCAGCTCTATAAATTATCCAATCTCTTCTTTCATCTTACTCAAGGACTTCCTGGCAGTTTCAGCCTACCTGGCAGATTCCCCCAAAACCGATTGATTCTTCATTTTCCTTTGGTTCCTTGAAAAGGTTTGGAAGGACGAAAATTGGGAGATGAAAGACAGGCGCAAAAATGTCTTGCGAGCAAAAATTGGGGGACAAAAAAATAGACACCAAAATATCTTGCACTATGGAAAATAAGCAAATAGGGAGGCTTTTTCTAAATACATAGACACACAAGACACGTGTGTGCGCACAGGGAAATAATTGCCAGGCAGGAAATCTGCTCCTATCAGCTCACTTCAAGGCTCCATTGCAGTGCAAAGCTGGGCCTCGAGGAGCGACAGATCTCTCTCCAGTTTCCCAGGAGGGAATCTCAAATGTGGTTTCTCCTCGTCCTACAGTCACATCATATCATACTGCGTAGCAACTATGGCACATCTAATGGTCTCTATGTCTACCAAGCAATCCTATACCAGGGGTAGCCAAAGTTGGCTCTTCTATGACTTGTGGACTTCAACTCCCAGAATTCCTGAGCCAATTATGCTAGCTCAAGAATTCTGGGAGTTGAAGTCCACATGTCATAGAAGAACCAACTTTGCCTACCCCTATCCTATACCATACATATTTACTTAGAAGTAAGTATTGCGTGAATTTACTACAGTAGTACCTCATGATACGAACCCCTCGTCATACGGGTTTCGCGTTCGGGTTTGGGAGGCCGCCAAGAAGCCCTGCCACCCAGCTGTCACCTTCTAAAACAGCCGGGGGGCTTCTCGGTGATCTGAACGCCGAACCCGGAAGTTCGGCAAAAGTTCGGGTTCGGTGTTGGGGAGAACCCCAAGAAGCCCCCCGGCTGTTTCAAAAGGTGACAGCCAGGCGGCAGGGCTTCTCGCCGGCCTCCTGAACCTGAACCCGAACTTTTGCCGAACTTCCAGGTTCGGCATTCAAGAGAACGCTGAGAAGCGCCTGGCTATTTCAAAAGGTGACAGACGGGCGGCGGCTTTTACGCATTAATTATTTTATAATTCAGTACATTTTAACTACATCCAACTGAGTTATTTCAATTCTTCCTACAATTCAAAATTAGCAGTGCGAATCTCATCCTGGCATTCACCCTCATCCCAATAGTTTTTACTACCTTTCCTATAGTCTTCAGCAAGCAATGTCATATCACTGTAAAGATTATAAGATCCCATGTGAAGCACTCAAGTTTAAAGAACGCTGAAACATTCTTTAAGCTTCAGGCAGTCTCCCTGAGAATCTCAAACCGAAGCTTCCTTTAGGTGTCTCAAGATATTTCTGTATATTTCTGTATAAAATACAAATTTGTTTTTCCAAACAAATCAAATCTCCTTTAAATTTAGCCATTGATGAATAGCTTAAAGTTCCCCCCCTCAAGATTGCTGTTCCATCTAGTTACCCAAGTCACATGATCATCAAAGTTGTTTTCTTCCCAATCCATGTTGCCCTTTTTTCTCTTTCCAGCCACAAAATACAGCCCAGAAGAAAAGGCCACCATTATAAGAAACATCTCAGCTATCTGTCATATTACCTAAGTTAGTGAAAACTCAGTGAATGGTTCCTTGAGAATGACAGACTCTGAGCTGGAAGGGCCTTTCAGATCTACTTACACTTCTTTTACAGTTCCTGTTTTCCTCCTTCAGATGTCTCACATTTGGAGCTAGGAAGAGGGGAGAGAGAAGCCTGCTGAAAATCAAAAGACTCCAGTTTTCCACAGTCTTGTCGTTGGTTTCCCGCAGGGGGGAGATTAGACAAGATACTGCCAGTATCAATATTATTGTCAGATTTAGGAAGCGGGAGAAGGAGGAAGCTATCTAAACAAGTGCTGGCTAAACATCACCTACATTTGGCAGCTTTGTTGTGTGTGTCATAAAGAGGGAAGGGGGGAAAGGATGCCCAACAAAATTAAATCAAGGTGCAGATGTGTCAACAACCAGGATATTTTAATTGGGTGGGGCATTTAGCCATCAATCAATGCAAACATTGCCTCTCTCACTCTGTTTCCTGGGCATTTTTTTCTAGGTACGTGTACTTTGCTTCTCAAATCAGAAAGCTTGCTCATTCATTGGTACGCTATTTGTCATGTCAATCCCAGACACTAAATCATGACTTTCCCAATATGCACTGCATCTGCATGCCTACTTCCTCAAGACGCTTGTCAAGATCAGGGCTCCATTTTTGGCTAAGCCAAAAGTGACAGCTGAGTTCACGTTAAGATTCTGCTCAAGTCTAATTTTACCTGCAGGTTCTCGGCCGCGATGCTATGCTTTTCTGCCCGACCATCCCTCCAAGCAGCTGCCAGGTCTCTCAGTCTGACACTGGAGTTGGTTTTTCTGGCTGCTTGCCTTCCTTGACTTGACAGTAGTCTGCACACCCGTCCTCACTCATGCGCACATGTTGATCCCAACCGATAAGCCATTCCTACGGTCGGTCTGTGCTAGAAGTGCTAGGGTGAGAGAAGACTCAGGAGATAACAGTGTCCACATACTGTTGAAATGATGACAGAAATGGTCAGCCAGTCAGAACAATGTTCCATCTCCCATTGCCTCAGATCTGGGCAAAGGCCAGTGCCTCCTCAAAAATAATCCAAATACAGTAATACCTCGTCTTACGAACTTAATCGTTTCCGGGAGGAGGTTCGTAAGACGAAAAGTTCGTAAGATGAAACAATGTTTCCCATAGGAAACAATGTAAAATCAATTAATGCGTAAAAGCAAAAAAATTTGCAAAAACGGCGTTTTGCTGGGCGCCGCCGCCCGGCTGTCACCTTTTGAAATAGCCAGGCGCTTCTCAGCGTTCTCCTGAATGCCGAACCTGGAAGTTCGGCAAAAGTTCGGGTTCAGGTTCAGGAGGCCGCCGAGAAGCCCTGCCGCCTGGCTGTCACCTTTTGAAACAGCCGGGGGGCTTCTGGGCGTTCTCCCGAACACTGAACCCGAACTTTTGCCGAACTTCCAGGTTCGGCGTTCAGATCACTATTTATAGCTCTATTAAAATTAATTTTATTGATTATAAAAAAGAAAAAACAAACATAACACATAAGACAAAATGTAAAAGAAATTAACAAAAATATAATTCATTAGTAGGACTTTCAGATCTGACTGGCATTAATCCAGACAGCCACTAGCAAATTCTTTAGTAAATCTTTACTCCATCCCCATGAAGGCCCTCCAGAAGCTGAAAATGCCAAAAATCAGCTGGCTGGTGCACACAAGCGTACTAGAGCTGAGCTAAGGCAACGACTCACATGCCAAAAGATATGGCTCTGCGTGCCACCTGTGGCATCTGTGTCATAGATTCGCCATCTCTGATAAAGGGTGTTGATCTCCTTAGGCCACAACAGTGGTGGGTTGCTATTGGTTCTGGAAAACCGATAGCAGTAATTTGCCCAGGGTCACCGAACCGATAGTGACCGAAGGCTGGCCATGCCCTGAACCAGTTCCCGTTCCAACGCTTACTTTGCC